>NC_089868.1:26388762-26553762 GCF_036373705.1 Amia ocellicauda | reverse complement strand
CACACACACACACAGTCACTGCACCGAGACGCACACACACAGTCACTGAGACACACACACACACACAGTCACTGAGACAGACACACACACACACACAGTCACTGAGACACACACACACACACAGTCACTGAGACAGACACACACACACACACAGTCACTGAGACACACACACACACACACACACACACACACACAGTCACAGACACATCACGGACCCCTCGTACCTGCGGGTGCTGCAGTATCCAGTTGGCCGGCAGGGCTCGCTGTCTCGCCGCCTCTGCGCTGCTGCCCAGCGGCTCGGGGTCCCTCTGATCCCCGTCCGAGCACGACCCCCCATCCTCCCCGCCTCTCCCGTCCTGCATCTCCGGGGTCGGGGCCGTCCCGGCTCTCAGCGCCGACAGTATGTGTGTGAGCGGTGTGTCCCTGCTGCTCCGTCCGCACGAGTTCCGGTCCGCCGGGCGGTGCGTCGCGCAAATCTGTCCGGACAGAAACCGGGATCAACTCGTCTCACTCGCTCCTCTGTGTCCGAGGGTCGGCTTTCATGCAATCGCTCAGCAATGTGTTGCAGTTAATTACAGCTCAGTAATTAATTAAATAATGCAGATTTCTCTCTCTAGGTCTTTGTGGTCGCGCTTTGCTTAATAAACACTTTCGATCATTAAAACCTGTATCTTACACAGGAAATCCACAACGCTCAGGGGACTCATTTGTATGTCATCTGAATATGTATTTAACAAACTCCAGATTACAGACTTAGACTAAGATTCAAGATTAGCATTTATTTTGTGAGTCCGACAATTAAGATTGAAGTGGAATGTGTATGTCAGTTAAATATAGATTTGGGATTTATTTAAATATTTATTCAAACAGCAAATAAAGATTTTCCAATTTTTTTTTTAAACATCGAAATATTCATATTAATAACGGTGGAAAGAAATACTGGGAATAAATACATTGCGGTGGGATTGATGTTGTGTGAGGTTCTGATCCGGCCGCCAGAGGGAGCCCGAGCCCCGCCGCGCACTGTCCCACTGGTGAGCTTGTGAGGGTGGAGGATGGAGGGTGGGTCGCCTCGGCCTACTACAGACAACACACACACACACACACACACAGACACACACACACATACACACACAGATACACAGACACACACATACACACACACACTGACACACACACACACAGATACACACACACACAGACACACACATACACACACACACACAGACACACACACACACATACAGATACACACACACACAGACACACACATACACACACACACTGAAACACACACACACACACATACACAGACACACATACACACACACACAGATACACACTGACACACACACACACACAAATATACACGTGCCTGTATTTAAATGCATACATACACATTCATAGAAACACACATGTATGTTTCTGAAAGCCCAGGGCCAGCTGGGTGTCTGCGGCTGCGAGGTGATGTAAGTGATTATGTCATCATGGAACACGGTAGAGAGAATATGCAGAAACAGAGTGAGAGAGAGAGAGAGGAGGAAGGGATCAAAACAAGAGTGGGGCATGGAGAAACGGGATGGAAACAGGATATAAAGAGGGGGGGTAGAAAGAGAGAGAGATAGAGAGAGGAAGGGGGTTGGAAACAGTGAAGAAAAAGAAGATGCAGGGGTAGTGGTAGAGAGAAATGCAAAAAGAGTTTCAGAAAGAGAGACATAAGAAGAAGGGAGGGAAAAGAAGTGTGAGAGTGAGTTATAATCTGACAGAGCACTGATTTTTCACTGAATATTCTGTTTCCTCAGAGGCTTTGCTGACAGTGTGTGTGTGTGTGTGTGTGTGTGTGTGTGTGTGCGTGCACGCGCATTTGTGTTTCTCTGTGTGTGTATCTGTGTGTGTGCATGCGTGTGTATGTCTCTATGTGTGTGCATTTGTGCGTGTGTGTTCACATGTGTGTGTGCGTGTGTGTGTGTCTGTGTGTGTGTGTGCATGCGTGTGTGTGTCTCTATGTGTGTGCATTTGTGCGTGTGTGTTCACATGTGTGTGTGCGTGTGTGTGCGTGTGTGTGTGTGTGTGCGTGCGCGTGCATTTGTGTTTCTCTGTGTGTGTATCTGTGTGTGTGCATGCGTGTGTGTGTCTCTATGTGTGTGCATTTGTGCGTGTGTGTTCACATGTGTGTGTGCGTGTGTGTGTGTGCGTGTGTGTGATGGAACAGTGCCTCAGTCGCCCTGGATAAGGGTGTCTAAGAAATGTACTACTAATAATAATTATAATAATTATAATTATAAGTACAGTGCAGTGTAGAACAGTGTGTGCGAGTTTCTAGTATTGATCAGCAGCTATATTGACCGTATCCACATTAATTCCTGTTGGATCATACAGGCCTGTGTGTGACAGAGACACTCAGTTCCCAAAACACCTGAGTCCCCAGCCTGGACACTTTCTGGGACG
Organism: Amia ocellicauda; assembly: GCF_036373705.1. Lineage (NCBI taxonomy): Eukaryota > Metazoa > Chordata > Actinopteri > Amiiformes > Amiidae > Amia > Amia ocellicauda. The sequence goes on along the minus strand of NC_089868.1, from coordinate 26,551,314 downwards.
AGGTGAACACGGCTGCATTGATAACGAAGTCGTCCACAAGGCCACAGCCGTGCTGAGGTGGAAATGAACCAGCTGGTTTGATTATTCAGCAGCCAAAACAATCTGTTACACTTGCTCATTAATCAGTATTTAATGTGTATTCATAGATTCTCCCAAATTATACTCATTTATAGTCTTTTCTTTGTTCACTTTCAAGGTCTCAACCTGTAAATGACTGCAACTATTTTTCTCGGGGCTCAGAGCCGTCGCTGAGTCCGGGGATCCTCCGTGTCTCTGTCACCTGTTTCTCTACATTGTTTTATTACCATTATATAAAAAAAACATCTAATTGATTCACTGTGGTCCTGTGGACTCCTTACACGTCAGAGTTCTTACAGGTGTAAACATAGTGCAGTACAGTGTAGTACAATGTTAGTATAGTGTAGTACAGTGTGAGTATAATGCAGTACAGTGTCAGTATAGTGCAGTACATTGTAGTACAGTGTCAGTATAGTGCAGTACATTGTATTACAGTGTTAGTATAGTGTAGTACAGTGTCAGTATAGTGCAGTACATTGTAGTACAGTGTTAGTATATTGTAGTACAGTGTCAGTATAGTGCAGTACATTGTAGTACAGTGTTAGTATAGTGTAGTACAGTGTCAGTATAGTGCAGTACATTGTAGTACAGTGTTAGTATAGTGTAGTACAGTGTTAGTATAGTGCAGGACTGTGTAGTACAGTATTAGTATAGTGTAGTACAGTGTCAGTATAGTGCAGTACATTGTAGTACAGTGTTAGTATATTGTAGTACAGTGTCAGTATAGTGCAGTACATTGTAGTACAGTGTTAGTATGGTGCAGGACTGTGTAGTACAGTGTCAGTATAGTGCAGTACATTGTAGTACAGTGTTAGTATAGTGTATTACAGTGTTAGTATATTGTAGTACAGTGTAAGTATAGTGCAGTGCAGTGTAGTGTTAATATAGTTCACAACAGTGCAGTACAGTGTAGAGCAATGTAAGTATTGTGTAGTACAGTACAGTTTAAGTATAGTGCAGTACAGTGTAGTGTAAGAATTGTGTAGTGCAAGGTAAGTATAGACTAGTAGTGTTGTAGCTGTAGTTGTTGGAGGAGTGGAAACCCCATCTCTCTCCCTCTGCTGATCAGTCCTTTCTGGAGAGAGAGGCTGTGAGTAAGTGTTTCTTTGTGTCTCTTTGTCTCTGTGTGTGTGTGTGTGTGTGTGTGTGAGAGAGAGAGAGAGAGAGAGAGAGTGTGTGTGTGTGTGTGTGTGTGTGTGTGTGTGTGTGTGTGTCTTTCAAACTATCGAGTGGGGAGTAACTTTCCAACCTGGACACACAAATCCACCAAAACGAGCATGTCGAGCAATGGGGGGGGGGGGGGGGGTGCGTTGAGAGTCGGTTCCATGGAGCCCCGTGTTGCGGTGGGGGGTGGGGGGCTACTGGATCAGCCGGCCGGGGCTGGAGCTGCTGCTGCTCTGGCGGCGGTGGAGCGTCACACACGGCAGCGGGGGGTCGCACGGTGCATTCCCCAGCTCGGAGACAGAGAGGGAGGAGTGGAGAGAGAGGGGGGGAGAGGCCAGCCCTTCAACTCTGAGAGGAGAGCATTGGAAAGGCAGCCTCCCTCCTCCCTCCCTCACTCTGCCGCTCCGCACTCCTCTGTCTCCTCAATCCCTCACTCTCAGCCAGGCTCGCACCCAGGGACCCGGGGAATCATGCCGACCGGCGGGGCTCTCTCTCTGGCGCTGGCGGCGGCGCTGCTCGGCTCCCTGCAGCCCCGGGCCGGTGCGGACCTGGTCACGCAGGTCCAGGAGGTTGTCCGGCCCGAGTCCGCGCTGATGCCGCCGAAAGTCATGATTGCAATCCTGGCCAGGAACGCGGCGCACAGCCTGCCTTACTACCTGGGCTGCATCGAGCGGCTGGAGTATCCCAAGGACCGCATCGCCATCTGGTAAGACAGACAGACACAGACAGACAGAGAGGCAGAGAGACAGACAGACAGACAGAGAGGCAGAGAGGCAGGGAACCAGACACGGAGAGCAGCAGGTAGACAGGGACTCGCCGAGAGGCAGACAGAGAGACAGGGTGTGTGTCGCTGCTGCTTCTGCGGTTCTGCTCAAAAGTTGTCGCTTTTCTAATTGTTTTGCACTGGATTTACAATATTATGTAAACGCGCTGGCAAAGCAAGGTATGACTGAACACGGTCTGGGAGAGAGAGAGAGAAACAAACAAACACAAAAGCCGACATGCTTTCTGTGGGTTCAAATAAATATAATAATGATTTAAGTATCTGAGGACACTTTGCGTGTGGCAGTAGTGGTTGCATGCTGTGTTACTGGCATGTTCAATGCAGGGTTGTATCGGTGCAGCGGCAGGGCTGGATAATTGAGGTCAGCCGTCGGGATGGTATGTAGAAGTCAGTGGGTTAGTTATAGCAGGTGTGTTCATGTTCGTGATGGTATGTCAGTTACTGTAAGTGTAAGTATTATTATTAGTAGTATGAATCTATGTATTATTATTATTATTATTATTATTATTATTATTAGTAGTAGTAGTAGTAGTAGTATTATCACACAGTAGAAACATCCCCAAGAGTAATTAAGCTTTTTTAACATAACCCCTCTATAATATGCAAATACGAGCCCAGTGAGAAAAGGCGTCCTGGGGTTCTGTTTCCCATGTGTCTCATATCACTGTGACATCACTATATTGTAAAATAAAGCCATTGGCGACCATTCATTCAACGGCAGTACAGACTGGTCACCCGCAGTGTGTCGTGAGTTTCCATCACACAGCTGTGTGTAACGCACTGTACTGTACTGGCGCACTCTGTATTGCGCTACAATGCGCAGTCCTGTGACACACTCGACTGTGTTGCACTTTAATAGACTGTAGACTGTGTTATAATGTGCTGAACTACCTAAACTATAAAGTCGCAACTCAAACAGCAATCCTGCTACACACAAACCAAGCGATCATTTCTCATTATTCATTATCAAGTCTATCCGGGCCATTAGACCCGTTCATTAGGAGGACGATGATGATGTATGTAAGTGATATACTGCACACATAGGTGTTAATGCCTGTGCAGTCAGCAGCAGCGCAAGAATGCGGAGCGGATGGAAACCTCCCCCCAGAGAAATGCCCAGACTGCGCTGTCCTGACAGCAGCTCTGCGGCGCTGCGTGTTCAGATCCGCACACGGAGGCTGCTGGGCAGGATTATCATTAGCGTGTCTTGGCGGGGCGGTGCGGGGCGGTGCGGGCGGGCGGGCCGCTCAGGTGTGCTGTCTCAGGTGTGTTTGAAGGGCTTTGGCCGGCCGGCTCGGGTGTCAGCTGCGCCGGGCTGCCCTGTCTCGCTGTTGTTTAGTCTCTGAAGATTAGAGCCGCGGCGGTAATGGACGGTTCCGCCAACAGCAGCCGATAAGATCGAGCTCAGGTAGCGTTTATTAGCAATTGTGTGTGTCTGTACTGTAACACTGAAACAAGTCAACCAGCACATATCACATACATTTGACTGTACTGTACTGCTGCAGACTCACTGACTGGGCTGGTATGTACTGTCAATCAGTGCACCTATCAGTCAGTCAGTGTGTCAGTTGTGCAGTGGAGTTGTGTGTGACTTGTGGGATTCAGGGTGCATTGTGGGACTAAACTCGGGGGCAGCAGTGTAAGGGTTGAGAGAGAGAGGGTGTCAGGGCTCACAGTACACGGCTGAGGAATTCCTGGAATTGGGGGGGGTGACAGTACTACTGTACGAAATTACCCCGGGGCAGAGTTTCACACGTTTGCAGGTGCACCACACACTACCAACCCCTCCCCCAGGGACCTCCCACCCACTTGCTAAATGTTGAAGAGATGTGTGTGCAGGACCCCCTCCCCCCAATCGGGGCTGAGCTGAACGCTGAGAGGCGGCCCCTCGCGTCCCCCTTAAGAGCTCCTGAGTCCAGGGGGCTGGGCCTCAGACATTGGACTGGACTGGACCGCTACAGAGACACAGATTGGACTGGACTGGACTGCAGACACACTGACTGGACCGCTGCAGAGACACTGACTGTGTAGACATGAGTGTGTGTGTGTCATACGTGTGTGTCAGTGTATGATTCTGTGTGTGTGTCGTACGTGTGTGTGTCAGTGTATGATTCTGTATGTGTGTGTCATACATGTGTGTCAGTGTGTGTGTCGTACGTGTGTGTGTGTCAGTGTATGATTCTGTATGTGTGTGAGAGTGGGTGTCGTTCGTGTGTGTCAGTGCTGGTTTGCTGAGTTGGCAGGCAGTTTGGCAGTGTTATCACAGAGCTGGCAGCCTGGTATCTGAGGGGGTCTTGGGGGGGGGGGGCTTGTGTTAAATAATTGTGTAATAGTCCCTCTCTCTCTCAGCACCACACTGCACAAGAACTGAGAACAGGGCAGATACCTTCACTGCACTACCACTGTACTACTGACAATACTATCACTGTATTACCACTGTACTACTGACAATACTGTCACTGTACTACCACTGTACTACTGACAATACTATATTACCACTGTACTACTGACAATACTATCACTGTACTACCACTGTACTACTGACAATACTGTCACTGTACTACTGACAATACTGTCACTGTACTACCACTGTACTACTGACAATACTATCACTGTACTACCACTGTACTACTGACAATACTGTCACTGTACTACCACTATACTACTGACAATACTATCACTGTACTACCACTATACTACTGACAATACTATCACTGTACTACCACTGTACTACTGACAATACTATATTACCACTGTACTACTGACAATACTATCACTGTACTACCACTGTACTACTGACAATACTATATTACCACTGTACTACTGACAATACTATCACTGTACTACCACTGTACTACTGACAATACTGTCACTGTACTACTGACAATACTGTCACTGTACTACCACTGTACTACTGACAATACTATCACTGTACTACCACTGTACTACTGACAATACTGTCACTGTACTACCACTATACTACTGACAATACTATCACTGTACTACCACTATACTACTGACAATACTACCACTGTACTACTGACAATACTGTCACTGTACTACCACTGTACTACTGACAATACTATCACTGTACTACCACTGTACTACTGACAATACTATCACTGTACTACTGGCAATACTATCACTGTACTACTGACACTTGACTATACTATCACTGTACTACTGACACTACTATCACTGTACTATCACTATACTATTGACACTACTATCACAGTACTACTGACAATCCTATCACTGTACTACTGACTGTCTTCTCTGTTTCAGTGTCCTGTCATATCTCTATTTACATGCTCACACCTTTCCCCTGCTACCACTCCGTCCCCCTCTCTCCCTCTCTCCCTCTCTCAGGTGCAGTCAGTGTTAGGGCAGTCAATGTGTTCAGTGGATTGGGGCAGCCAATGGGAGACGGGCTGTGTGCTGGTCACTGCAGCCTGCCTCTCGACACAATGGCGTATTCATTCACTACAGCCCCAGAGAGAGAGAGAGAGAGAGAGAGGGAAAAGAGAAGGGTTTTTAGTGTTTGAGTGTGTCAGCATGTGTTTGTTGTTGTAATTGTGAAAGTGTGTGTGTCTAGAAAAGTGAGTGTGACCCTTTGTTAGTTTCTGCTTAACTGAGAGTGACAGCGAGTGAGTGTGTGCAAGTGTGTGTGTGTGTGTGTGTGTGTAGGTTTATTCCACTGACTGTGAGCTCTCTCTCTCTCCTCCCCTCCCCTCCCCTCCGGTCCCTCACTCCCTCACTCTCTCTCTCTCTCTTGTGGCTGCTGTAAATCCTGTGCTGTTTGTTGCTCAGAGTGATAGCCAGACTGGGAACACAGAGCTGTTAATAATCACTATTCTTCTGCGCTGGTTTCCATGGGGTCTCAGCACCGTGTCTGCGGACAGTCTGGGTCTGAAGCTGCAGACCGGCTGCTCCCAGGCCAGTGCTGTAACACCCCAGTGTCACAGTGCACGGCAGAGAGCAATGCACAGTAAGGTCTATCAGTCAATCAATCCATCAATCAACCAAGCAATCAATCGGTTGATCAATTGTGCCCGGTCAGTTGGTTGATCAGCCAGACAGACACTTAATCAATTGACACTTAGGCAATAAAGTCTGTGTTTCTTCTAGTAAGGCAAATGACAGGGTTATTTACACCCCTGCGATCTGTTGTGCAGTGTGTTGTGCACTGTGTGTTCTGTGCAGTGTGTTGTGCACTGTGGTGGTGTATGTTCTATGCGGTGTATTGGGCATGCATGTCTGTTAATGGCAACCAGCAGTTGTATGTCTCCAATCCCTGCTGTGCATTGCGCGGTACTGGAGGACGCGCCGGCCGACCTTTCGCTGTGAGCCCGCCGGACAGTGTGCATGAGCCGGGGAGGGGTCTGTGCCAGAGCCGGGGCGCAGGGCGCTGCGGTGCGGAGGTGCCCGGGAGTCCTGGCGGACTAGCGCGCAGGAGACACGGCGAGAGAGGGAGAGAGAGGGAGAGAGAGGGGGAGAGAGGGAGAGAGAGGGAGAGAGAGGGAGAGAGAGGGAGAGAGGGAGAGGGGAAAAGTGTGTGAAAGAGAGGGGGAGGGGGTGTAAACAAGCTCGAGAGAGGGCTGGGGGGTAGACCGCGTGTTAACCCTTTGTGTATCCGCGCTACCTGACACATCGCCGGTTACTGATTGTCCCCGAAATGTCCTGAAATTGTGCTGTTTTTTCGTGCCTCTGATATCGGCAAGTGCAATAAGGGTCCACCCCCCAGCCCGGGTCACGATTATCGTTTTACACGCATGCACTCTCTCTCTCTCTCTCTCCAAAGTTCATTCTAAGTAGCGGTTTACTGTCCGTGCGCAATGGCTTGTGTTTGGAGAGTGTGAATGGACGGACGGACAGACAGCGGCGGTATTGGGTGTGAGGCCGGTGTCTGCGTTTCCACCTATTTGTGACCCGGTGTGAGGGATCCGGCGTGCTTTCCCAGCCCCTGGCTAACCCCCCCGCTCAGACAGGACCTCTCCCAGGCCGGCGAGCCGCAGAGCAGCAGCATGTGTCACAACTGGGCTGTCTGCGGCGCAGGTTTGCCTCTCCGCGGGGCTGGGCTGCAGACAGTGAGGAGCTCTGACGGGGTGGGGGGGTGCAGTCCGGAGCCTCCGCAAATAAAAACGAAACATTAAATCACTGTCCGACTAACACAAATAGCACTGAAACAGACACTGTGCGGTTCAGTGTAAATACCTGGCACCATACTGACATTGTACACAATCTGTAGACAAAGTCCTGCACTGCATTTCACTGGACTGGAAGAGCGCAGGTTTCCAGTGCTATCTGGACTGTCAGTATATATTGTTCTAGTTTGACCCCAGGCTGACCCCTGGACTGGACACTGACCCTAGACTTGACCTCTGTGTCAGAGCTGAGATATAGCACAGTATAGCATAGTACAGTACAGCATATCACAGTTCAGTCTGTGTGTGTGTGTGTAAAGGTGTGCACTGTCTCTCTGACATATGGTCTCCACATGCACTCAGCTCTCAAAGAATCAGATAGAAAAAAAACAGAGAAAGAGGGGGGGGTGAGCGCTGCAGGCAGGAAAATAATGAGTTGAGGAGATACTTAAACTTCAAAGAGAGAGAGGGATATGCAGGGAGGGAGAGGAAGGGGGCTGTGTGTCCACTTCTCCTTTCTTTATAGACTTGTGCCCTGCAGGTGGCTCACATACACTGACACTGTAGGCAGACAGACTGTACCATAGGGCTCCTAATCCCACTGAGACCCAGGACAGTGGAAATGATTGGGTCTGCAGACACACACTGGAGCACAGAGCGCTGTGAGGAATACAAAACAGAGAGAGAGACAGAGAGAGAGATTTACTGTATGTGTAAATGCTTTGGCCACATAGGTGTGAACTTGTCATGCCAATAAAAATTTCGATATCTGAGTGTTTACCCTTATTGTTTTATATCTATTAGTCATGCTGTTCCAGCCATGTGAGCCAATAAAGCCAAATTAAAGTTTGGAGTTTGAGAGAGGAATTGCCATTGGGAGAGAGGGGAGTAACGTCACGCCAGGAAAAACTTTTTTTGAGTTTTGAGAGAGAGATAGAGAGTATTAATAAAACTTTTTTTTTTTTTTTTTTGCAAAGGTCAGCACTGAACTGACCAAAGTCACCAAATCAGAACGACATGTTTCACTCTGTGACTGAGACAACACTGCGGCTTCACACACACACACACACACACACCTGTATACAGAGGAAGATAGACAGAGCTGTGTTGAGCTCTCACATGTGAAAAGTTACAAGAAACTGTGAGATCTTATAAAACAAAGCACGTGAGTGTATCTGTGTGTCTGTGTCTGTGTCTGTCACTGTTCTCTCCGACTCGCTGGTTTGGGTCGCAGCCATGGTTTCTTCTTGGCGGTGGTGAGAGGGGTGGGGGGGTTGTTACCGCAGTTACCGGTACTCTTAATTGGATTCCCTGGCAAACATCGCCCTCCCGACCCCCTCCCCATGCGAGTTATTTTCCAGGCTTGTGCAGGGAGGCTTGCTCAGCATGTGCTACTCAGTGTTTTTATTTTCTGAGCGTGTTTTCTGTGTGTGCGTGTGTGTGTGTGAGAGAGACAGTGTGTATGAGTCAGCACACCAGGGCAGAGGGCAGTGTTACAGTGAGTGAGTATGGGAGTATTTGGGAGTATTTTTCCAAAGTGTCTCTCCGTGTCGGTGTAAACAGCGCCTGACTGGCCGCAGTGTGCAGACAGCGGTAAACAGGAAGCTCAGACCTGCTCACAGGATGTACTCTTCAGCCCAGCGTGGCTTTTCTGACCTGCAGTTTGTGACGTGTGTTTATTATAATATTGAGTCCAGCAACGGGTCACAGCCCAGAAGCACAGACTGCCCCACAGAGGTCAGGATCCAAACTGTTCCCATGTAAATATATAGTAAATATGTAGTAAATGTATAGTAAATATGGGGGAGTTTTATAGCAGGGGCTTCTGTATGTTTGAATTCCCCTAGACATGTTTGTTTTATGTTTCTGTCCAGTACCTTTGGTGTGTCACTCTGTCAGTCTGTCCATCAGTCAGTCAGCCAGTCAAGAAGTCTGTCTGTTCATTTGACCATCTTTTCATCACAGTCAGTCAGTGTGTCATTGTGTCAGTCAGCCAGTCAGTCAGGCGTGGCTGTCAGTGTGGCTCAGTGTCTGTGCACCCTGTTGCTTCAGGCAGAGGAGGTTCTTCCAGTTCATCTGTCAGACAGGAGCTGACATCCTGGCACTGAGCACAGAGAGAGAGAGAGAGAGAGAGAGAGGTTAGGAAGAGAGAGAAAGGGAGGGAGGGGGAGAGATACGCACAGTGTTTAGGTTGTGCAATGGATCCTGCAACTGTTGAGTGTTGTTGTGTAGTGACATTTTGCTCTGTGATGTGCTGAATTGATATCGCTCTGTTGGCGCTGTGTTGTTGTGTTTTGACGCTGTATTGCTGTGTTGCAGGGCGGCGACGGACCACAGTGTGGACAACAGCAGTGCAATGCTGCGCGAGTGGCTGCGGGGGGTTCAGAGGCTGTATCACTACGTGGAGTGGAGGCCAATGGAAGAGCCACGGTCAGTGAGGCCCCATAGCACGTCCTCCCTCGCTCCCTCTCTCTTTCCCTTAATCACTCCCTCGTTCCCTCCCTCTCTCCCTCACTGTGCTCGTCTCTAACCCCGCTCTGTGTGCAGGTGGTACTCAGACGAGTTAGGCCCCAAGCACTGGACGAGCTCACGCTTCACCCACGTCATGAAGCTGCGCCAGGCAGCGCTGCGGGCAGCACGGGAGCGCTGGGCCGACTACATACTGGTGAGGGCACTGCACACTGTACACAGCTCACTGTGTTGTGTAGATGTGTTGTGTTGTTGACATTGAGCACGCTGCACATTCTATAACTCCTCTCTCTCCCTCCCCCTCCCGGCCTCTTGGTGCAGTTCGTGGACAGTGACGTGCTGCTGACCAACCCACGGGTGCTGTCCCTCATGATAGCCGAGAACCTGACGCTGGCGGCGCCCATGATAGAGTCGCACACGCTCTACTCCAACTTCTGGTGCGGCATCACGCCTCAGGTACTGCTGTCCCCCCAGCCTCTCTCTCTGTCTCTGTTCTCCATCATCGCGCTCTCTCTCTGTCCCATTAAAGGTGCTTGTTATGTGTCTTGTTATCAGAGTGACCGTGTCACTGTATCAGACCAACTCTCTCTCCCTTCCTCTCTTCTCTCTCTCCCTCTCTCTCGCTGTTTCATCTCTCTCTCTCCCTCTGTCTCAGGGCTATTATAAACGCACTCCCGACTACGTGCCGATCCGGGAGTGGAAGCGCTTGGGCTGCTTCCCTGTTCCCATGGTGCACTCCTGCTTCCTGCTGGACCTGCGGCGCAGCGCGAGCCAAGCCCTGGCCTTCAACCCCCCCCACCCCCACTACACCTGGGCCTATGATGACATCATGGTGTTCGCCTTCTCCGCCCGGCAAGCAGGTCAGAGCGGGTTGGGGGGGCGGTCAGGTCAGGGACTGATGTGTGTGATTTTTGACATGAATGAGTTTTGCATATTCTTTAGTGAGCTTTGTTTCCTGTGTGTCTGTGTTGTGCCATGTTTCGTATGTTGTGTGTCTTTATATTGTGCTGCTAGGTGTGTGGTGTGATCTGTGTAGGTTGTGTGTGTGTTGTGTGTGCAGTGTGTCTTGTATGTTTGTCAGTGTGTGTTCTCAGCAGTGCCACGCTGGCATTTGCTGCTAACCTGCTAATGATCACACCGCTGCACACACCAGGAGGAGGAATGGGTTGGGGGGGGGCTTGTAAAAAATAAACGAGTCCCCCTGTCCTTTGACACTGCCAACACCCCCCCCCCCCACCTCAGTGTGAGAGAGGGGGTGGGGTGATCATTAGCAGAGGCCTGTTAAAAAAGTGTAATGGAGGGGAAGGCTGTGGTAACACCCCCTGGCACACTGCTCAACAGTCCAACACAATACAGCACTGCACTGGACTACAGTAAACTACACTACACTGGACTACAGTAAACTACACTGCACTGGACTACAGTAAACTACACAGCACTGGACTGGGCTACAATAAACTACACTGCACTGCACTACAGAAAAACAACACTATACTGCACTACAGTAAACTGCAGTAGAGTAACTTACACTACAGTAAACTACACTGAACTACACTACAGTAAACTACACTGCACTGGGCTACAATAAACTACAATATACTGCACTGGACTACAGTAAACTACAATACACTGGACTGGACTACAGTAAACTACACTGCATTTCACTGGACTACAGTAAACTACACTGCACTGGACTACAGTAAACTACACAGCACTGGACTGGACTACAGTAAACTGCACTACACTGCACTGGACTACAGTAAACTACACTACACTGGACTATAGTAAACTACACTGCACTGCACTGGACTACAGTAAACTGCACTACACTGCACTGGACTACACTAAACTACACTACACTGGACTATAGTAAACTACACTGCACTGCACTGGACTACAGTAAACTGCACTACACTGCACTGGACTACACTAAACTACACTACACTGGACTATAGTAAACTACACTGCACTGCACTGGACTACAGTAAACTGCACTACACTGCACTGGACTACAGTAAACTACACTACACTGCACTGGACTACAGTAAACTACAATGCACTGGACTACAGTAAACTGCACTACACTGCACTGGACTACAGTAAACTACACTGCACTGGACTACAGTAAACTACAATGCACTGCACTGGACTACAGTAAACTGCACTACACTGCACTGGACTACAGTAAACTACACTGCACTGGACTATAGTAAACTACACTACACTGCACTGGACTACAGTAAACTACACTACACTGCACTGGACTAGAGTAAACTACACTGCACTGGACTATAGTAAACTACACTGCACTGCACTGGACTATAGTAAACTACACTGCACTGCACTGGACTAGAGTAAACTACACTGCACTGCACTGGATTACAGTAAACTACACTGCACTGGACTATAGTAAACTACACTACACTGCACTGGACTACAGTAAACTACACTACACTGCACTGGACTATAGTAAACTGCACTGCACTGGACTACAGTAAACTACACTGCACTGGACTATAATAAACTACACTGCACTGCACTGGACTACAGTAAACTGCACTGGACTACAGTAAACTACACTGCACTGGACTACAGTAAATTACACTACAGTAAACTGCACTGCACTGGACTACAGTAAACTACACTGCACTGGACTACAGTAAATTACACTACAGTAAACTGCACTGCTGTAGCTGCAGTGTTCAGTGGTGCAGTACTGTGACCCTGAAGGCTGTTGTGTCGGGTCATTAGAGAGGCCCCCACTGGGCCCCCGCTGAGCTGCTCTAGACTGGCCCCTGTGCCGGGCAGGGGTGTCAGTAACAGTGTCCAGATGTGCAGAACCCTGTGTATCCCAGTCTGTGTGTGAGTCTATGTGTCAAGATGTGTCTGACCCTGTGTGTGTTTGTGTGTGTTTGTGTGTGTGTGTGTGTGTGTGTGTGACCCTGTGTCTCATGTCCAGATGTGCAGATGCATGTGTGTAACCGCTGGCACTTTGGGATCCTGCCGGTGCCTCTGAAGCCACAGCAGAGTCTGGAGGAGGAGGCAGAGAGTTTCACCCACATGCGCATCGAGGCCCTGAGTGAGTCACCCGCTGCGCCTCCCTCACTCTCTCACTCCTTCTCTCCCTCTCTCCCTCACTCACTCACTCACTTCCTCTCTCCCTCACTCCCTCACTCCCTCACTGATAGAGGTTGTGCACACTGGAGGGAATGCGGGGGTGGGAATGCGGGGGTGTGTATCTATGTGGTGATGTGTCCGTGTAAGATCTCACAGCCTGGTGAGACAGAACACTGGAACAAGGGCCCTCATGAGAGAGGAGAGGAGGAGACATGAGAAACCTGTCTTCTACTCTCCACACCTGCAGGCCCAGTCAGTGGCTCACCTGTGTTCTCTGACCCCCACAGTCGACCACCCCCCCCTGGAGTCCTCACAGTACCTGCACACCCCCCCCACCCCCCAGGACAGGATGGGCTTTGACCAGGTAAACACGGACACCTGTCTGTCTCTCTGTATTACTCCCAGTATCTGTCTGTCTGCCACTCTGTCTTTATGTAATGAGGCCAATTGACCCCTGAACTTCAACCCTCCCTCTCCCTCCCCCTCTCTCAGATCTTCCTGATCAATCTGAGGCGCCGGTTGGACCGCAGGGACAGGATGCTGCGGACACTGTCCGCCATGGGCATCGAGGCCACGCTGACCGACGCAGTGGACGGCAAGTACGAGAGGGAGGGATAGAGGGAGAGGGAGGGGGCGAGAGAGCGCAGACTGTGCTTCAAGCTTAATGTTAAATATATATTCCTGGCAGAAAAACAGAAAACAACAGAACAACAGGCCTCTCCTGTGAAGCTGCCTGTTTTTAATTTTCACTCTCTTCATTCCTCTGCTTCTATCTCTCCCTCCCTCTCCTCCTCTCGCTCTCTCCATCTCTGCGTCAGGGCTCTGAACTCGTCTCAGATCAAGGCTCTGGGTATAGAGATGCTGCCAGGCTATAAAGACCCGTATTCTGGGCGGGTTCTGACCCGCGGGGAGATTGGCTGCTTCCTGAGCCACCACTACACCTGGACACAGGTAACCATGCACATCTGCACACACCTGGACACAGGTAATGGGTAATCAATGGGGGGATGCTGGCTGCACAGCTGCTCACTGAACAACACAACACAACACAACACAGCACAACACCTCTCAGTCTGAGTCATGCTAATAAAGATGTTTTGGATTGAATTGGTCTTAGTGTGAAATGGTGCTTCTGCTCTGTTTCTCCTCCTCAGTGAGACCTCAGTGTGTGTTGCAGTGTGTGTGTTGCAGTGTGTGCGCTGGGCTGGAGTGTGTGCGGCGCGCTGTGCGTCTGGCTGCGCAGTGATCCCAGCAGATCTGCAGGAGCACTCGGCCCTCTGTTCACAGGCTCAGGACTCCAGAGGGGCGGAGAGCAGCCTCTTGTGGTCAGACTGTGGAACTGTGGCTCAATTTAAATTAAACTCTGTGTTAGTATGCATGTGAGAACATATAGGGCTGGTTTCACAGACCTGGATCAGCACTAGTCAAGGACTTTCTACCTTAAACATCACGGGCCAGTCCTTGAAACCAGCCCACAGAGTCCTGTTCTCTTGGTATTATTCCGTTTGGATAAACTCCTCTTCAGATGTTGCTACACACTGAACTCCCTGAGCGATTCACCACCATGCTCACTTCGCTGCTGGTGTTATGGGGGATTTGATCAATAATGACTGCTTTGTCCCCAGGTGGTGGAGCAGGGGCTGCGGCACGCACTGGTGCTGGAGGACGATGTGCGTTTCCAGCCGCAATTCAGGAGCCGCCTGCTCAGCATCATGGACAGCATCGACCGGACCGGGCTAGACTGGGACCTCATGTGAGTCCAGAACCACACTGAGACACACTGAGACATTGACACAAAGAGACACTGATATACTGACACACTGATACATCGACACAATGAGACACTGATACAGTGATACAGTGACACAGACAGATACACACTGACACTACCTTATATTACAACAGGGAAAATAATAGAGAAGATGCTACTGAATACCTGACAGATTCTCTCTGTCTCTGTCTCTCAGCTATATAGGCCGTAAGCGGATGCAGGTGCAGCAGCCGGAGGTGTCCGTTCCGGGTGTCAGCAACCTGGTGGAGGCCGACTACTCGTACTGGACGCTGGGCTACGCGCTGTCCCAGCAGGGGGCTCAGAAGCTGCTGCAGGCGCAACCCTTCGCCAAGATGCTGCCGGTGGACGAGTTCCTGCCAATCATGTTCAACAAACACCCCAAGTGCGTCTTACACACAGACCGGCACGCAGATGGAAACGCATCCTTCATACAGACACACACACACACACGCAGACTGACAGACACTGTACACACATACACAAACAGAAACACATATAGACTGGCAGACACCGCATGCACAACCAGTACCACTCTCACATACAGTACACTGCACACTGCCGGCATTTTGCACACACACAAATGTACAGACACACAGGGAGACGCAGACAAAGACGCTCGCCCTGCACTGCGCTGGTCTGTGGAGCTGTCAGCGGAGGGATGTTCCAGGGATCAGCGGGAATGTAGTCAGAGTCTTTCTCTGTCTCCTGTCACCTCCCACCCTCTCCTCCAGCTCCCTCACTCTCTCCTCCTCTCTCCCTTGTTCTCCCCTTTCTGCTGGTCACTGTCCTCTCTCTCTCTTCCTCTCTGAACCATCCTGCTTTCATCCCTTCTCCCTGTTCTCCGCTCTCCCTCGTTCTCCCTCTCTCTCTCTGCTCCCCCTATTTCTCTCTACACCTCTCTCGTGCTCTCCCCTTGTCTCGCTATCTCCCCCCCACCCCCGCTGCCTCCTTCTCTCCGAGGTGAGGAATGCCGGAGAGAGAGAGCAGGAGGAATGTGGGGCCGGATTCTCCCTTCCTGTCCCCGAGTCGGGTCGGGACAGAATTCCCATTGATCCATGAGAACAATCCCGGCCCTGTCTTCCTGCCCCTGGAGGAGGAGGAGGAGGGAGGAGGGGGGGTGCGCTCCAACACAGACCTGTGTGTGTGTGTGGCATGTTGGGATCCTGCCATGTGTGCGTGTGTATGTTGTGTGTGCGTGTGGATGTGGGTGTGTAAACAGTGCAGGCGTGCTCTGCAGGATTCGATCCGCCCTCTGGGATTTGCTTTCTGGGACAGAGGCTGTACTCTAGCCTGGGGATCACAGGCCCAGAATCACCCTGTGTCACATCACTGTTACTACTACTACTAGTACTACTACTGCTGTGAATACTACTACTACTGCTGCTGCTGCTGCTATTACTCTACTACTGCACTAATATGTCAAGTAGGTTTCTAGAGGACTAGGATCACTGTTCCCCTCCCTGCGGTGATCACTTTGTGTACGAGTTGTGTGATATGTTGAACTGTTGTGTAGCAGCTGTGCAGCGTGCAGCACTCTGAGTTTACGATGACATGCAAAGAGAGTCACACGGCTGACTGGAAATGGAGAGTCACAAAACTACAAATCCACGATGATATTTTGAAACAGATCTTACTGGTGCATAGAGAAGCCTTGAGGTTTTCAAGATGTAATTATCTTCCTAATGTTATTGATGAACTTCAGTACAGCTGATCGGCTGAGTAACCCTGTGTGATTGACATGAGGAATTGGTGGCACCGTGTGAAGAGTTTCTGAACTGCAGCTCCTGCTGATACCGTCCTCTCTTTTGTTCCTACTATTTTCTACTGCAACTGCAGTTTTTACTGCACTGGTTCTACTGAAAGTGCTGTTATTGTATTATAGGCTTGTTGACTGAAATTATTAGTAACCTAAATCCTTCCTCTCCACCCTCTCTCCCACTCTTTCCCTCTCCGTCTCTACACTCTCCCACTCCCTCTCCCACTCTCCCCCTCTCTCCCCTCTCTCCCATTCCCTCTCCCACTCCCCCCTCCCTCTCTCTCAGCTCCGAGTACATGCAGCAGTTCCCGGTGCGTGACCTGCGGGCATTCTCCGTGGAGCCCCTGCTGGTTTACCCCACGCACTACACGGGAGACACGGGCTACGTGAGCGACACTGAGACCTCCACCATCTGGGACGACGAGTCGCGGCTCACGGACTGGGACCGCACGCACGCCAGTAAGACCGGGCAGCAGGAGCGGATCAGCACCGCGGCGCAGAACAGCGTGACCGGCGCCCAGCCCCCGCCCGGCCCGGCCCCGGCGCCTGGCCACACCCCCTCCGCCACCACCACCCGAGATGAGTTCTGACACAGTGACACGCACACACAGTGACACGCACACATTCACACACAGTTACACACACACACACACACACACACACACTGTTACACACTCCTATAGCGTGGCAGCAGGGCTGAACTGTGTCTGTGATCGCCGCGGCAGGAAGTGAACACAGTGACCCCTGACCCCTCCAGACACAGACCCGACCCCTGACCCCTCTGGACACACACACTCCTTTATTTATTCTGCTGTATCCCTCATTCTCTGTGTCTGTGCTGGAGGGGCGCTGGCTACTTGACCACCTGGACTGGGGGCTGGGAGAGACTGGGGAAGGGATTAATTTGAGATACTCTTGCTCATAATAATAATGTTGACAGACGGGTGTGGTGTGTGGGCCTGGGGGGGCACAGGCAGGTCCTGTGTGCAGGTCACTGAGGTCACGCACTGAGGTGTGTCGGGGGCATTGAGGGTGAGTGGGGGATGAGGGGTGGGCAGCGCTCTCTCTGACACTGGCTGACTGACCGCCCCATCACTCTCACCTGCCAGCCTGCACACCTGTCTGTCCATCTTTCCTGTCTGCCTGTCCCTCTGTCCTCTCCGCACGTCCTGTGACTGGATCACACTCTTGCATTCTCTACCCCCCTCCTGCGGGGACTTCTGATGGGCCCGAGACTCAGCGACATCTGAACCGGCTCCTCCACTGGACAAAACGTTTCTGTGACCGTGTCAGTAAAACCGTTGCATCCATTCCGGTCTGTGTGTCTGTATCTGTGTGTCTGCATGAACGTCTGCGTGTCTGCATGTGTGCCTGTGTTTGTATGTGTGCCTGTGTGTGTCTGAATGTGTGTCCGTGTGTTGGCATGTGTGTATTTGGGGATCTGTGAATCTGAGAGGGAGAGTGAGAGAGACAGGCTGCAATGCCTTCTGCAGGCCACTCCCTGCACTGCACCCCTCTGCCAGACCCTGAGCGTGTGTGTTTGTGTGTCAGTGTGTCTCACGGCCTGTTTCTGTGTGTTTGTCAGTGTGTGTGTGCTGGATTATCAGTGACTACCTTACGACACCCTCCCACGGCTCAGCCAGTCCCCACAGTACCGACAGCACGCTGCTACACGTACAGCACGGGGCCCCTGGGTGTCACTGCTGCTCCGTGTCCTGCAGAGCCACTGTGGCCCCTGCCCCCAACAGGGCTGTGTCACTCTGGGAAGAGTCTGAGAGCCTGTTTATGTCAGTGAATGTCTTCTGAGTTTCCTTGAAAGCACACAGAACTGATACGTGATACAGTGCGATGCAATGTTTTTGAAAATCCTTTTTAAAGAAAGTTTTATTTTGTATTTTTGTGTAAAAGTCAATGCAATGTGTTTGTTTAATGAAGAGAAAATGATAGTTGGTAGTTGGTGGGTTTTGGAAATTATTCTTATATACCTACACACACACACTCACACATGTGAATGCATATATATATACATGAGGTACAAACTGAGAGAGAGATACAGTGTCTGAGATGGGGAGGGAGGGAGAGAGGATGTGTGTGTGAGTGAGTGAGTGTGAGGTTCTGGGGTTATGGTTGTGTTTGCGTTCATTGGATTGGTCAGGGATCAGGGTACGGGCCGAGTCAAGTCCAGGTTTGCATTGCAGGGCAGTTCTGCTCTTTGTGACCTCACTTCCTGTGGGACCTCCCCTTCCTGTGCCTCCTGTCTCTCATACTTCCCTCCTCTTCCTCCTTATCCTCTTCCTCCTCCCTCTCTCTCACCACCACCATCTCCACAGCCTGGCCCGGGGGAAGGCGGAGAGATGACCCAGTCCCAGGGGAGGGCAGCGGCATGCGGACGTGCCGCACCACGTTGCGTGAGCGGGTCTTGGGGGGGTTGGGGTACGGGTACAGGGAGGGGTAGGGGGTGGGGATGAGAGCAGGAGGAAGAAGAGGCAGAGGAGGAGGCGGAGGAGGAGCAGGTCTGTGAGGAGGGCGAGACAGAGGCATGGCGGGAGCCTCCAGGGAGAGGTCCAGGAAGGCCGGCGCCACCCCGGTGATGGCGGCGATCTGATATGCATTGTGCCGGTCGGCTGCCACCCTCCCTGGCAGGAGGGGGCGCTGCCATACCTCGGCTGGGACGCCGCGCACGAAGCCCCTCAGCAGCGAGAGCCAGCCGCCCGCACACAGGGGGCTCAGCGTGACACGCGGCCACAGAGAGGCCAGCGCCCGCAGCGCCAGGCGGTTGGCGGGGCCGTGTGGGTGCCCATCCTGCGTGTGGTAGAGCTGGGAGAAGTGCAGGTCCAGGCGTGCGCCCGGCCACTCCTCCAGGAAGCGCGTCATGGCGCTGACAGAGCCGCCCCCCAGCCCTGGCTCCTCGCTGGGAGTGTAGTTGCTGTACAGACAGATGTAGCCCACGTTCTCATAAGCTGACAGGACCGAGTGCAGGTACCTGAGAAACACAGAGACACAGAGTGAGACAGAGAGGCACGGAGTGAGACAGACACGGGGGACAGAGTGAGATATAGAGACACGGGGGACAGAGTGAGATATAGAGACACAGGGGGGACACAGAGTAAGACAGAGACACAGAGAGACACACTAAACACACAGGTACAGTTAGGCACGGCACGGCACGCACGCACACGTAGCTCCACCCCGCACTCACCCATGGGTGTCAAACAGCAGTCTCTCCGGCTCCAGGCGGTGCAGGGGGCAGTTGCTGGCCTGTCCACTCTGCAGTAGTGCCCCCTGGGGGGTCCGCAGCTCGTAGAACAGCAGCTGCTGGTTGGGCAGGGTGGGGCCCCCCGGGAACCCGAACGCCCCGCAGAACTCTGGGTACGGCACCCAGGCGTCCTCCCCCGTCCGCACGTGGAAGGGGCACCGTTCGCACCCCTGGGGCGGGGGTCCTGTCTGCACCACCATCTGCCCCCACCCTGCCATCAGCTCCTCACTGCGCCTCACTGCGCTCTCCTGCAGGGGACAGACAGACAGACACTACACTGCACAACACTTTACTGCGCTGCACTACACAACACTACAGCATGGAGAGGGTGTGCCACACTCCTGTACACTGTGACCCTCTCTCTTTACTCAGCAGCACTACACAGCTGAGGAACTGCTTAAGCAACATATTGACTAACAGGGCTGACTCTGTGAGCACAGGACACACACACACTGATACACACTCACACTTTATTATTGCACTTTTGTAATGCTCTTATATCTTGTAAGTCTGCTAAGAAATAAATAATAACACACAGATACACACTCACTCACACACTTACACTCACACACTCACTGACACACTAACACACACTATTATTGCACTATTGCAATGCTCTTATATTTTGTAAGTCTGATAATAAATAAATAATAATAACACGGATGCACACACTCTCACACTCGCACTGGCTGGCTCACCTGCACTCAGCTCCCCTCCTCTCCCACTCTCACTGTGCAGGATCCCCACAGCACCAGGCAGCTCTCTCCCTCTCTCTTTCCTTCCTTGTATTTCTTCCCCTGACCCCTATCTTCCCTCTCTCTCCCTCTCTCTCTGATCGTGCCGTGTGTTGATCGTGTGCTGCCAGTTGATAGGAGACGCCATAGCAACATTTACACGGCGCACACGGGACTGCGCCTCCTCAGCCGGCCAGCAGGGGGCGCTGCAGGACTACGCGCAGTCAGCCGGGCAGGAGAGCGGAGAGGTCGGTGTTGTCTGCACTGAGACTCACTCACTCATTCACTCATTCATTCATTCACTCATTCATTCCGCACCGAGGACAGGTGAGCGAGTCTGTCTGTCTGTTTCTGACACATCTGTCTTTAAAGCGCGTCCTCCTCTCTTAGCCTCTGCTGTCCACCGGTAACAGTGTAGCGTGGTAAAAACACTGCAGTGTGGTGTGCTGTGGTGAGAGCTGTGTTTAGTGCGTGTGTGCCACTGTGTCAGTGTGTGTGTTTTGGGGGTTACTCAGTGTTTAAGTGTGTGTTTTGGGGGGTTACTCAGTATTTATGTGTGTGTGTGTGTGTGTGTGTTTTGGGGGGTTACTCAGTGTTTATGTGTGTGTTTTGGGGGGTTACTCAGTGTTTATGTGTGTGTGTGTGTGTTTTGGGGGGTTACTCAGTGTTTATGTGTGTGTGTTTTGGGGGGTTACTCAGTATTTATGTGTGTGTGTGTGTGTGTTTTGGGGGGTTACTCAGTGTTTATGTGTGTGTGTTTTGGGGGGTTACTCAGTGTTTAAGTGTGTGTTTTGGGGGGTTACTCAGTATTTATGTGTGTGTGTGTGTGTGTGTTTTGGGGGGTTACTCAGTGTTTATGTGTGTGTGTGTGTGTGTGTGTTTTGGGGGGTTACTCAGTGTTTATGTGTGTGTGTTTTGGGGGGTTACTCAGTGTTGATGTGTGTGTTGGGGGGGCTCTGTTATTAAAGGCTGATCGTGGATTACAGGTAGAAAGGAAACCTGGGAACAGCACAAGCGTGCCTCTCCCATGAACACAACCAACGACATGCCTCGCTGTGTGTTTGTGGGGGTGGGGGGGCTGTTATTAAAGGCTGATCCTGGATTACAGGTAGACAGGAAATGTGGGAACAGCACAATCCTGCCTCTCCCAGGAACACGCCTGCCTCAGTGTGTTGTGTTGTGTGTGTGTGTACGTGTGCAGGGCAGTGGCCAGCACTGTGTCCCCCTCGCTGCCCTCCATCCCCAGCACAGCCTCGCCCCCTGACCTGTGACCTCACAACCCACCCCCTTTAACGTGCCTGGAGAGTTTAACCCCCTGCCCCCTGACCTCAGGTAGCCAGCTTTAGCACAACGTCGGGGTCAGCCAGGGGTCACGACCCCTCCCTCCCTAAATCTCTCTGACGGCGGACTCCGGCCATGCCCTCGGACTGTGTCCCTGACCGCGCGGCAGCTGTCCCATCAGCAGCTCTCTTTGTCTCCGCGTCCTTCTGTGTGTCTGCCTGTTTCAGTTCACACTGCCAGTGAAATGAGTTGTTGTCCCGAAACCAGAAAGGCATTAAATGACAGATAAACAACGGACAGTGCGGCTCCCTCCCCTCCGCCTCTCTCACAAGATCACAGTGCAGTGAGAGTCTGACCTTCAGTGTGCGTCTGTGTCTGTGAGGAAGTGTGTGTGTGTGTGTGTGTGTGTGTGTAGTCAGAAGTTACACTTGAGTAAAAGTAAAGATACTCTATCAAAAACTTACTCCGGTAAAAGTAAAAAGTCTCCCAATTCAAGCAGTACAATACAAGTACGAATGTATCTGAAAAGTGAACTGAAGTACCACAAGTAAAAGTAAATATTGTGATTGGAGCAGTAAAGTGAGTGTGCATGTGTTTGTGTGTGATTCTTATTAAAGGGACACAAGAGATTAATTTGATGTTTTAATTTATATTGAAACAATCAACGTATTTTTACTGCCCCTCGATTTTATTTGAAGAAAAACCACTTGCAACAAAAATAAATGTTATTTAGGCCCAGATCTGGAAATGTGTGTCGCTTGTATTCGGTATTAACACGGTAACGTCAGGCTGTGAACGGAGTAAAAAGTATCAGGTGAACAAGTGAATCTGGGGGGGCTCCTGACTCCTGAGAGAGAGAGAGAATGGATGAGGACATAGCTGGGGGGCTGAGTGTGTTATTGGTGTTCGCTGTGGGATCTCGTGTGCAGAGAGGGACCTGTTGCGTGTTGAGCTGAGGTGTTTATTTGGAGCATTTAAAATAAGCACGCTTTCACTGACCCCCGCCTGTGTGTTCCTGAGCACCCCCCCACAAGTCCTGGCCACCATGTGCATCCCCTCTCCGTCTCACCACACACACACTGGAGACGCCAGAAGGGCACACTGTCAATATGGGGAGTATATTCACAATCATAATTACAAATGATTGTCTCTTGTCCCTCTGTGAGCTGTGCGCGGGTTCGAGAGCCCTGTGCCCAGAGACGTTGTGGGTTGTGGGTTGACAGAGAGACACAAATGGCAAACGCACGCCCTCCCCCTTGGTGTGGAATCGCTCTGACCTGCTGTGCCACGCGCTGGGCACGGGCTGCTGCGTCAAGCTGGCAGAGCAGCCGCTGAGTCAGCACTGAGAGAGAGAGAGACAGGAAGAGGTTTAAACAGAGAGACGAGGAGGATAGGAAAACATTAGGAGAGCGAGGGAGAGGAAAAAACTGAAAGAGGGAGTCCGGCTCACAGAGAGAGAGAGGAAAAACAGATTCAGAGAGAGTGAGGAAAGACAGGGAGGAGGTGGGGGGGGTTAGGATGCTTGTTTTTAAATCTGTGACTTTCCTTTCGAGGAAGAGGGGGAGGGGAGGAGAGACGGTGCTGAACGTGCTGTTCTCTGTCTGTGAGGAGGTTACACTCGTTCATCGAACGCAAAGAGCAAATTAGTAACAATGTAGCTCTGCAGCACTGTGGGTAAAAACCCTTTTGTAGCTGCTTACTAACTGAGTACTACCTAGGTACTAACTACTTGCAAATGGAGTGCTACCTTGGTCCTATTTACACTGAGTACTAGCTGGATACCTTCTGTTTAATAACTGTCCTCGTTAAGAACACAGGGCACTATAAACACACGCATCTCAGAGTGAACACGATCGCATTCCTGCCTGCTTTGTGTGTCCAGAGTGTCAGGATGCCGGCCGGTCGGGGGGGCAGTGTGTGTCCGGCTGGCGGATGTTGCGGTCGGTGATTAACCCGGCCGGTGGTCTGCGGTCAAGTGTGTTTGTGTTTCCCTGCTCTGGCTGGTGATTTACCTGCCGGCAGGAAGCTGGGTGCCGCGGGAGTGTGTCAGTGTGTCATTGTGTGTGTGTGTGTCATTGTCAGAGAGCGAGTGTGTCAGTGTGTCACTGTGTGTGTGTGTGTGTCATTGGGAGAGTGTGTGTTTGACTGTTACAGACAGTCCTACACACACACACACAGTCACGCGCGCACACTCTCTAACAATTATTATTATTATTTATTAGCAGACGCCCTGATCCACAATGACACACACACACACACACAGCCCTACAGACTGACATCCAGATCACAAGTGTTTATTAACCCACTGTAACACAGGGGCTGTAAACAGGGGCAGTGCTGGCCTCTCCAGGGGCAAAGTGCAGCCTCTCCCTCTCTCCCTCTCTTGCTCTCTCGCTCCCTCCTCTCTTCTCCCCTTGGTTGCTGTTTAACCCGGGGCCCATAATCCCAGCCCTGACCTCTACTACCCCCCCCACCCCTTCGCAGATGCCACTGTTCTCAGAGCAGGGGGTAACGAGGGGCGCAGTTTGGGGCAGTAAGCCGGTGGGAAATAGATGCCCTCCAGTTGGGAATTGAGGTCCAGCTGTGGAAGTGTGGAAGTGTCTTCCTAACCCAGTGGCACACGACCGGGGCCTGCACTGGCAGCAGCTCAGAATTCCTCGTCAGTGCAGGACGTTAATTAAGAGAATAAGCCTAATTGGAGAGCAGGCTGCTCTTCCCACCCAGCAGCAGGACGGATCACAGCACTTAGCAGGGCTTTGTGGGTAAACCTCTCGTCCTTAATTCTCTCTCTCTCTGTGTCTGTGCAGTTCAGTTTAAATGAGCTGCACCTCTGACTCTCTCTCTCTCTCTGTCTCTCCACTCTGTATACGACACAGATAGTAGGCAACACAGATAATAGTAATAAAAAACAAACCAATAAATCGACAAATAAGTCATAAGGATTTAAATCAATCCATCCATAACAGTTATACAATAAAACATCATTCAATTCAGTTACGCAAACAAGGCACCATTAACACATCAATCTCTCCCTTCATTGCCCCCCTCCTAAAATACTAACAACTGCCCCCCCCTCACCACTGCCCTGCCCTTTGACACTGAATCTCTCTCTCTCTCTCTCTCTCAGCGTTCCTACTGCAGACAGGATAACAGAATGGTTCTGCTGAGGACTCCAGGCAGAGAGAGAGAGAGGGAGGGAGGGAGAGACAATAGTGCTGATTCTGGCGGAGAGCACAGCAGGGTGAACTCCAACACCAACACACCCACTGAGGGAGGGAGGGAGGGAGGGAGGAAGGGAGGAAGAGAGAGAGCAAGGCATTGCAAGGCAGTCCTCCGGAGAGCACAGAGCTGAGCTCGGGGACAGACTGTGGGGAGAACACTGAGGCACTGGGACCAGTACACAGACCAGACAGAGACTGGGAGAGACACTGCACAGGACAGACAGGGACACGAGGACACATTGCACGCAGCACTGGGAATACTGGGACACAGACTGGGAGCACAGCCCGGGGGGACCGGCACACGGTTGGGCCCTCCTGGACTGTAAGCAGCGCACAGGGAGAGGAAACGGAGACGCCACGGACTGAGCACTGGGATCACAGACGCAGGGAAAACACTGGGAACAGTGGGGGACCCGGACACAGCGGCTGGACAGAGGGACCGCAGGCACTGAGGGGTCGGGCAGTGCGAGGGTTAGTTTGTTTCCGACCGGCCGAGAGTGGGGGAGCGGGGGGCGAGGAAGGGAGACAGAGAACCTTCACAGCGCCCTGACACTGGGTCACACACACACACACACACACACACACTGGGAACTGTGGTGTCCTGAACCAGTAACAGACCAGCGGAAGGGCACCCCAGACCGCCAATAAAGCTATTTGAATTTGAATTTGAGAGTGGACCGGACACAGGCCACATCACACACACACAAACACACACAGAAACGGAGAGAGAGAGAGAGAGAGAGGTCAACCTGTCCCTGTCCCTGTACCCCCCCAGCCTGCCCCGTGTGGAAATGCCCCGGCCGGCGGCACAGAGGCACAGAGCAGCGGACTGACAGTGACAGAGCCGTGCCCCCGGACCCCCCGCCGCCATGATCTCGCACTACCCCCTGGCCTCCCTGCTGCCCTGGCCCCCCAGCGCCCCCCACTCCCCCGGCCTGGGCCTGGAGTTGCTGGGCGGGGGCAGCGGCGGCGTGTTGCTGCAGAGGTACCAGCCCCGATCCCCGGACAGCGTCCCCCGGCACTGGGTCAGTGAACCGCGCCCCGCCGCGCTCTCTCTCTCTCTCTCTCTCTCTCTCTCTCTCTCTCCATCCTTCAGTTGGCTTTTCTCCTTTTTGGACTTTTCTGTCACTCTTTCACTTTTTGTAGTTCAGGTGGCAGTTGTGCCGCACAGGGGGGCGACTCGATCGCTGCAGCTCATTGATCGATTTATTGATGGATGGAGGCCCGTCGGCGCCCCCTGCTCTGGCTGGGCACTGGTACATTGAATGATGGCCAGTTGATTGGTTATATTGGTTCATGGGCTGATTGGTCTGGAGGTGTTGGACTGTGTGTGTGTGTGTTGTGGGTGGCACAAGGCAGTGCAAATCACAGCACAACACAGAGCACAAAACTACAACACAACACAACACATAGCACAATACTGCACAGAGCAAAGCACAGTATAGCACACAAAAACACAGAGCACAACGCAGAGCACAGAGCAGAACAAGGGACCGCAGCGCACCACACAACACGGCACAGTACAGTCCCTTCACTAAGAGACTGTCCTCACCCTGACTGCTGACAGCGATGGTGGAGAGGGAGGAGAGCGAGGGAGTGAGAGGAGGAGAGCGGGGTGGAAAGGGTTAAATCTGTGCGCGGCAAGTTTCAGGAGTTGGGGGGGCTGACTCAGGATACTGTGTGCCGGGAATGTGGGGGGGCTGTGCAGGAAGTGAGAGCGCTGTGTGTTGTGGCCGTCAGCAATCCTGGCCGGGGTTCCCGTCCGGCGTCACGAGACTCTGTGCCCGACAGTTACCCAGCACAGTTACACACACAACACACACACTCACACACGCAGATACACACACACTCACACACGCAGATACACACACACTCACACACTCACACACGCAGATACACACACACTCACACACTCACACACGCAGATACACACACACTCACACACTCACACACGCAGATACACACACACTCAGAGACGCGCACACACAATCACACACACAGATACACACACACTCACAGACTCACTCATACACGCAGATACACACACACTCACACACTCAGAGACGCACACACACACACACAGAAAGACACTCTCACTGATACACACAGACAAGAAAACACTCACAGACAGTGAACCTCTCACACCCTCATTCATGCACAAACACATACACACATTCAGAGCAACACACTCTCACAGAGAAATGCACAAAGGCACACTAATACACACTCACACAAACATGCAAAAACACACACTCTCATACTCACACAGAGAAACACACGCACTCACACTCACACACAGTCCCAACTCTGCTTACTTGAGGAATATTCTGCTTAGTTTTAAGATTTGATTTCTTGCAAAATATAGGGGGGGAGTCTTACCAGAGTCCTGCTGATTGTGTGAGTGCTGGGGTCAGGGTGTCAGGGTGTCAGTGTTACTGGACTGCAGGGTGTCAGGGTGTCAGTGTTACTGGACTGCAAGGTGTCAGGGTGTCAGTGTTACTGGACAGCAGGGTGTCAGTGTTACTGGACTGCAGGGTGTCAGGGTGTCAGTGTTACTGGACTGCAGGGTGTCAGGGTGTCAGTGTTACTGGACTGCAAGGTGTCAGGGTGTCAGTGTTACTGGACAGCAGGGTGTCAGTGTTACTGGACTGCAGGGTGTCAGGGTGTCAGTGTTACTGGACTGCAGGGTGTCAGAGTGTCAGTGTTACTGGACTGCAGGGTGTCAGGGTGTCAGTGTTACTGGACTGCAGGGTGTCAGTGTTACTGGACTGCAGGGTGTCAGGGTGTCAGTGTTACTGGACTGCAGGGTGTCAGAGTGTCAGAGTTACTGGACTGCAGGGTGTCAGAGTGTCAGTGTTACTGGACTGCAGGGTGTCAGAGTGTCAGTGTTACTGGACTGCAGGGTGTCAGAGTGTCAGTGTTACTGGACTGCAGGGTGTCAGTGTTACTGGACTGCAGGGTGTCAGGGTGTCAGTGTTACTGGACTGCAGGGTGTCAGAGTGTCAGAGTTACTGGACTGCAGGGTGTCAGAGTGTCAGTGTTACTGGACTGCAGGGTGTCAGGGTGTCAGTGTTACTGGACTGCAGGGTGTCAGAGTGTCAGAGTTACTGGACTGCAGGGTGTCAGAGTGTCAGTGTTACTGGACTGCAGGGTGTCAGGGTGTCAGTGTTACTGGACTGCAGGGTGTCAGGGTGTCAGTGTTACTGGACTGCAGGGTGTCAGGGTGTCAGTGTTACTGGACTGCAGGGTGTCAGTGTTACTGGACTGCAGGGTGTCAGGGTGTCAGTGTTACTGGACTGCAGGGTGTCAGGGTGTCAGAGTTACTGGACTGCAGGGTGTCAGAGTGTCAGTTCTGTGTCTTATAGTGTACTAGGCAGCGGTGTATGTGTACTGGTATGTGAATGCATGTGACAGTGTTGTCCCTATCAGCAGTCACTCTGGGATTACAGGGGCCGACTCCACACAGTGTCACCCCCCCCCCGAGCCCCAGAGTCTGCGGGCCCCTCCTGTGACACCCCCCCGTGCTGCAGGGTCTGTCTCCAATTCAAAACCAGCTTTACCAGCATCGACACCAGTGAGGCCACAGCGCCGACACAGAGGAGCAATAACAGCCGTGAACAGAATCCACAGCCAGGGCAGCTGGCCCCTCCCTGCTGACACGGGGCCCCAGCCAGGGGCCAGAGTCCGCCGCTCTGCGCTCAGTCACGGCTGTGGGGGGTTTGGGGTGCCATCCTCCGGCAGGACCTTCGACCCTTTGTAGCTTCGAATCATTGTCGCCCAGTGAGGATGGGCAATGATTAACCACAACGCAATGCACTGCACTCCTCCTCTCGGTCCCACTCTCCTCTCCTCTCACTCCCTCTCACTCCTCCTGTCCTCTCCTCTCCCTTCCTCTCTCTCCTCCTCTCGCTCCCTCTCTCTTCTCTCACTCCAACTCTCCTCTCCTCTCCCTTCTCACTCCTCCTCTCTTCTCTCACTCCAAATCTCCTCTCCTCTCCCTTCTCACTCCTCCTCTCCCTTCCTCTCTCTCTCCTCTCCCCTCTCACTCCTCCTCTTGCTCCCTCTCTCCTCTCTCCTCTGCTCTCTCTCCCTCCCCCCCCGCTCCCTGTGCAGCCGCTAGCTGTTGTTACCCGGCGGCTCATGTGAGAAGACAAATCCACGGCACAACTCCGCTCTGATCCCGGTCACGCATCTGCTCTTAAGCTGGGGGGGGTGTGGAGAGAGGGATTTGGGGGCAGGAGAGGGGAGAGGGGGATGGGAGAGAGGAGAAGGGGTGCGAAGGAGGAGAGAGGGAGAGAGAGGACGGGTGTCTGCGGCCCTCGGGAGTGTGCGTCCCGGTCGGGAATGCTGTGCTGCGTTGTGCCGCTGGGTTGAGCAGTCGTGTCGGGACGCTTGTGCAGGAATGGCAGGAATGTCGGGATGGGGGGGTGGGGGGGTGTTGTGTCGGAGCAGTGGAATTCTGGATGACATTCCCACGAGCCCCCGGGGGCGGAGCTGCATTCTGGAATTCTGGAGTGGGACGGGGGCGGGGGGGCGTCCAGCGGAATCCTTTGCCTCTGTTGTCGGAACAGGAAGTAGGATGTTTTGTGTTCAGGGCTGTTGACAGATGGATACCCTGTGTTTCTGAGACGCACACTCATACAAAGACAAACACACAGACACACTCACGCACACACACACGCACACACTCACTCACGCACACACACACGCACACACTCACTCACGCACACACACACGCACACACTTACACACACTCACTCACACACACACACAAGTGAGTACACCGTCTTACTCACACAGTGTAGTTTAAGCCCCAGTGTGTATTTGTGTGTGTGGTTGTATTTGTGTGTCTACTCATGTGTTAGAGATGGTGTGAGTGTGTACTCTGCTGTACAACTGTTGATCAACAGCCCTGCCTCTGGTGGACACATTGCACACTGCAGATTGAAACATTCATATGTGCACACGCACAGGAGAACGCTCCGACACACGGACACTGGCACACACGCTCGCACCGCACGTCTGTT
This sequence comes from Amia ocellicauda, assembly GCF_036373705.1. Taxonomy (NCBI): domain Eukaryota; kingdom Metazoa; phylum Chordata; class Actinopteri; order Amiiformes; family Amiidae; genus Amia; species Amia ocellicauda. The sequence continues at coordinate 26,521,491 of NC_089868.1, read as the reverse complement.
GACACACACAGGACTATATGAAGCAGCTGTGTCCCTCTGGCAGTCTCTCTTTAAAAATGTAACAAAATAGTATATCCAAACAAAATAGGTAAACCAAATTGATATATGAAGACAAGCGACCAATCAGAGCAGCGATGGGCTTGTGTTGTGGAATCCTCAGTACAGCGTCAGACGAACAGGAACGCACGGGTCTGCGCTGCGAGGAGCGGCAGCACCGCTGACTGATTCATTCGCATGAAGACTCTCAGCCCAGAGTGTCGAAATGTTCACGCTGTTTCACAAATCCTCAGGTTTACAGGACAGAGAGGGAGGAGAGAGAGAGAGAGTGAGGAAAGAGGACTGGAGAGATGTGGAACCTTTCCTGGAATATGTGTCCATTCAATAACAGGCCAGCCTCCCTTCTCTCCCTCCCTCTCTCTCCCCCTCTCTCTCTCTGACAGCAGCTGTCCCAGGAGAGCTGTGGGAGTGCAGGGCGGTGGGGGGGCGGGAGGCGGAGCTGGGCCGGGGGTCGTGACCTCTCCCAGCCCCCGCAGAGGCTTCCCAGGCCTGCGCACCTCTGTGGACAGGCACAGGGCCGTCAGGGCGGGCCTGGGAACCCGGAGGAGCTCCAGATGTGGCGAGACTGCCAGTCCCCCCCCACCTCCCCATGCCCGAGCCTCCCAGCTGTGCCAGAGCCCCCCCCACCGTTCCCTCCCGTGACCCCTGACCCCTTGACCCTGGCCTCTGTGGTGCCAGCTGTGAGCTCAGCGCTGAGCTAGGTGGCAGTGTGGCGTCGGGACAGTGACGTCTGCGCTCACATCTGTGTCCCTGTGCCAGTGGTCCCCCGTCACACACAGGGACTGTGTACGTGCAGCTCTGGACAGTTCTGCCTGCCTGCCCCTCTGCCCCTCCGCCCGCCTCACTGTCTGCCCCTCTGCCCCTCCGCCTGCCTGTCTGTCTCACTGCCTGCCCCTCTGCAGGGGCCTTCTCAGGCGGCACAGGGCTGAGGGCAGCAGATGAACAAGCGTCCAGCTGAATATAGCGATTGATTATTTAATTGACTGATTGATTGGACATCCTCACTCTGAGGCTAATTGCAGAGTGTGAACGTGGGAGCAGGACTAGCGCGAGTTGCGTGTTACACACAGTCAGCAGAGTCCCTGACTGGCCTCGATTGGTAGTGCTTACTGGTCCTGCGGTCGTGTGGTTGTGTGGTTGTGGGGGGGGGGGTCAGTGCAGAGGGTTGTGAGTGCAACTACCGCAGCGCAGAGCAGACCCCCCCACAGGTGGCAGGATTATCACAGCGGACCGCCCCCCCTCCACACACACCCTCACACCTTTTGTCCCATTGTTGGACACGTTGTCATTCACACTCACACACCCCAGCACACACTAACACACATACAGATACACACACAAACCAGCATACACTGAGACACAAACTTACACAAACCAGCACACACTAAAACACACAGAGACACACGCAAACCAACACACACACTCGCAGAAACCAGTGCACACAACCCATCACACACTAACCAGCACACAATAACACACACACACACACACACACGACGCGTCCTGTATATGTTCGCGTCTGTTCGGTGTCGTTGTTGTAAAGTGCTGTTCTGGTTGTTGTGATGATAAGTGGTGCTGTTCTAGTTACGTTGTTTCTCAATCGCTGCTATAAAGATCTGCACAACTGAAAAGAAAGAACTTTCCACCGAAAAAACCCCAGAGAGAGAGAGAGGGAGAGGGGGATTACACACCAGAGAGAGGCGGAGCCACGGCCATTGAGTAACGGAGCGCAGAGAGAAAGAAAAAGTGTCAAAGACAGAAAAGAGACAGAGACCGAGGCAGAGGGGAAGGAGGAGAGATCTGTGACGGGGTGTGTGTGCAGTACAGAGAGGGAGGGCTCAGCGGCTCTAGCAGTCCAGCCAGCGCTGCTCCCACACCGGATTACAAACGGAGTCGACTCGGGACGGGAGTTCTGCCGGAGCCGCAGGGGAGAGACAGGGACCCGGGTCCGATGCGCCGAGCGTGTCATGCGGGAGGCGCTCGCCATGCGGTTCGCCTGGAGAGCTAAGATGGTAATTGTGTGTGTGTGTGTGTGTGTGTGTGTGTGTGTGCGCGGCTCAGTGGGACAGGATGGGATAACAGAGGAAGGGAAGGGGGAGGGGGGGTCATCTGGCATGGGAAAGCAGCGGATAAAGGGAAGAGAGAAGAATAGGGGAGGAGGAGAGGAGGAAAACCCAAATGTTGTGGTGCTGGGGTTGTTGTGGTGGTGATACACTATTACTGACCCCAGTGTGCAGTCTGGGGTTGGGGGGGGGGCAGTTGTGTTTGTCCCTGTGCTGATCGCAACAGTAACAGCTCGACTGTAAACTTGTGTCTGCGGCTCTGCTCAGACGGGGGGGCATTGTTGTGAGCGCAGAAGCGTGGTCTGCAGAGCCCCGTGTGATGGCCGTGCATAGCAATGAAGCGGCGCTGTGCCGGGCTTTCAGTATTGAAATAGTTCACAATGTCCCGGTTGCTGTTTTTGTGCTCCTGTGATGATGATGAGGTAATGAGTCTGCCCCGCTGTGTTATTGACTCTCTGAAGTCACAAAGGCGCTTGTGACGCCAGAGTGGCCCCCGAGGGCCCCCGAGCTCCTGTCACTCAGGGAATAAACACGACAGCCGACTTCTGGGCACAGCTCTGCCGCGCTTCTCCGGACCTGGTGCGCTAGTGATGCTGATACTCGGTAACGAAGTGTTGTGAAGAATAAGACTAGCGTCATATTTACTGTATATTTTATATATTTTCGGAAACTGTCCCTAGGACTAGAATATATTATTGTTATTATTGTGAACAGTGTTGATCCGGTGCCAGCTGTGCGGTGCTCTGTGCCCTGGTGGCAGTCCGGGGCGGGGGCGCCGCTGCCGTGTTTTTCTACCCGCTGGGTCTCAAATCTGGATTTCATTAAAACGCGTCAGTGGAAGAATGCGGCCGATGTTTGTGTCTCTCGCTGTCCTGCCTCTCTTTTCTCTGTCTGTCGCTTTCTCTACAGTTTACTCGTCATGCGAGGAAAGAACTCCAGGAGTCAGCCCTCCCCAGCAGTGATGAAACCCTAATGCAATTACTAAAACACCGTTACCCCCCAGTAACTCAGTTGCCCCCTGGCTTCTATCTTTTCAATGTAATTTGATTTGAAGAACTTTTATTCAGTTGAATAGTACAATAGAAAAATGAGCGCATCTCCGGTCTGGACCTGGGCTGGCAGTGTGTGCGTGTGTGTGTGTGTGTGTGAGGGATTGTGTGTCTGTGTATGTGTGTGTGTGTGAGTGTGTGAGATTGTGTGTCTGTGAGTGTGTGCATGTGTGAGATTGTGTATGTGTGTGTGTGAGTGTGTGAGATTGTGTGCGCAGCCTGGTATTGTTGTGCAGTGTGGGAGTGTATGACTCAATACTACAACTATGTGTCCTGCAGTGCTCTCTGTGCGGAAACTGCATGGCCACGGATAACACGCAGCACCCCCCCATATCCTCCTCTGTGCTTATGTATGTTGTGTCTCTGGACCCTCGGCACTGATAACGGGCCCTCGCTGTGTCCAGAACCGACCCCCTGGACCCGTGCCAGCGTGCGTGTCTCTCCGCACAGGCAGTGTGTGCTGATCACACAGGGTAATGACCCATATATAGCGTCTTGCAGAGCAGATATTGTACCTTTTAATTAGAGTGTATTTGTTTACACGCAGTCAATAGGAACAGATTAACGTTGTGCTGCGGTTGTAGAGCTGTTCCTTTGAAGTGGTGATAGTATAGTGGATGATTCATCTGGCATAACCATTACTGTCAAACCCACCACTCAGTGTGTGTGTATGTGTGAGAGAGAGAGAGAGAGAGAGAGAGAGAGAGAGAGAGAGACTGGTATTGTGTACCTGCTTTGATAACCTTACACTTTTGTGATTCAATGATAGTCACCTGTAGAAGTGTGTACATTCGCATGTGTGTGTGTGATGGTGTCAGACAGCTGCTTATGTTAAGACACACTTAGAGCTGGCTGTGTGTGTAAATGCATGTGTGTATGTGTTAGTGACTTTGTGTGTGTGCGCGTGTTAGTGACTGTGTTGTTTCTGTGTGTGTGTGTGTGTGTGTGAGAGTTAGCGACTGTGTATTTGTGTGTGTGCGCACTCCGGTGCCTCCTCTTGTCAGAGCCTGTGTGGTCTCTCTGATTGCAACACGGTTGTTGTGGAGCAGGGGGGACGACTCCACCACAAAACCACAGAACACACTGATTACCTCACCCGCCCCCCCACCTCGCTCTGTCTCCGGCTGCCTAACCGGCTCACCACAACGCACGGCTCAGACAGACCAACACCGTCCATGCACTAATATACACACACACACTGTGGGAACATTGCACAACGGCGGAGTCCACACAATCCTACAGCCTCACTCAGGCTTCCCCGTCTCCCCTTCCTCCCTGCCTCCCTCTCTCTCTCTGTCCCTAATATCCGTTTCTGCTTCTTGATTGGTAGCTGCTGTTTGTTGGTCCCCAGTTGTGGGGTTGTTGGGGGTCTGTGCTTGGTCTTCATTTGGGTCTGCCAATAGATAAACAATGATCACAATATTAATAATGATGACAGAGTGTCAGTCAGACGTTGACAGGTGTTGCGTATGACGGTGCTGATGAGTAGCAGCTGTCAGGGCATCTGTAAGAGTGCGCTTCGGTGTTTGTCGTCCCCACTCTGTCCTGTGGTGTAACAGCATTTGATGGCCCCTCTGTTTCCAGTACATCAAGGCCTTAACCTTCTTGTAACTTAACCTGTGAGCGTGACTGGTGCTGCTGACCGGGTGTGTTTCTGTTGCGTAACACTGTATTCTGTCCCCCTTCTGTGACTGTGCTCTGTAACCGTGATTGTTGTCCCCATTGTTTCCGACAGTGTGTAATGGTGTTTTGTCCCCCCACTCCATGCAGAGCTCGGTGCAGGACTGGGGAGAGGAAGTGGAAGAAGGAGCTGTTTACAACGTGGTACTCAAGAGGGTGCAGATCCAGCAGGCAGCCAATAAGGGAGCGCGATGGCTGGGGGTGAGAGTTACGCACTGACTCGGACACGGACGCGCTGACATGCTGACTTGGACACTGAGACTGATGCACTCAGTCTGACATCCTGACTCGGACACTGAGACTGACGTGCTGAGACTGACGCACTGAGACTGACATTGACGCACTGACTGACACATTGAGACTGAAATGCTGACTCGGACACTGAGACTGACGCACTGAGATGGACGTGCTGAGACTGACATTGACACGCTGACTGACACACTGTCCATCTCTGTTGCTCTCTGTATCCGTCTCTGCCCCAAGAGAGCGAGAGGCGTAGCAGCTGGGGGAGGGGAGGGGGCTGGGCAGGGTGCTGGTATTGTGTTATTGTCTGCACACACCCCTCCTCTGCCGGGGGATTAGCCCTCTGGCCAGCTGCACCTCACGGGATGTGGGGGGGTCTTGTTGTTTTAGGAGAGACCATGTGGGAGAAGACGGGGGGGCAGGGGTTTGTGCACAAGAGATGACTGATCAGATAACTAAGATCACTAAGAACTCACTTCATATTTTTTAATCTCTGTCATATAAACTGAACATATATTTTCTATAGACCGACACTTACTGTAATAAGGAACTGTGATGTTTTTGTGAAATGTTTTTTTCTGACAATTATTAATAATTTCTTATCAGATTAGTTCAGTCACCATCGGTCGGCGCGTCTACTAATAACAGAATGATAATAAAGACGGAGAAATTAATCTGTGACTTTGAGGGTTAAAATGGAAAGTGTCTGTATTCAGTATGTTCCCTGGAAAACACAGGTTTCCCACAAATTGAATTAATTGAGTGAAGAAATCAACTATTTTTCTGTAAATAAGGAAAACAAGACTCCAGAATACAACTCCGAGTGCATCACTTCTCCACCACCCACTCCATTCCTCGCTCTCTCTCCGGCAGCCAGCACTGAGCGCGAGGGGGGTGGGGGGGCAGTGTGTGATTGAAAGCAGATTGTTCTGTTTCCTGTTTTAGCGCAAACGCCAGCCCCCTCTCCCTCCCTCTCCACCGCTCTGTCCGACTCGACACACACAGCGCAGGGAGACGGAGCGGCTACAGAGCAACACTTGACTGCGTCTCTTGTCTGTCTCTGTCTGTCTGTCTGACACTCTCTCCTTCTCCTTTCCCTCTGCTCTTCCTCACCACCCTCTCCACCTCTCCGTCTCTCTCCCCCTCCCAGGCCGAGGGAGACCGGCTGCCCCCCGGCCACACGGTCAGCCAGCTGGAGACGTGCAAGGTGCGCAGTATCCGGGCGGGCACCCTGGAGCGGCTAGTGGAGACGCTGCTGACCGCGGTGGGGGACAATGACCTCACCTACGCCAGCATCTTCCTGTCCACCTACAGGGCCTTCAGCTCCACCGGCACCGTGCTGCGGCTGCTACTCAACAGGTACGCCCGACCTGCCACGCCCACATAACCACGCCCCCCACCCTGCTCCCCCAGTGTCACTCCCACATCACCACGCCCAGACCCTGCCCCCCACACACTGTCACGCCCACACTGTGACACACACATACACACACACACACACATTACCATGTAAACTGCAGCCACAGCGACTACAGGAACTCTCTCCCTCCCTCTCTCTCAGGTTTGGCAACGAGGCGGAGGACATGGGGCCCCCCAGCCCCACTGACAGCAGAGGAGCTGTGCGCAAGTAAGTGCCCCCAGACTCACTGCCTGTCAGTCTCACCCTGTGTCTGTGTTCCCCCGTTTCTCTCTCCCTCACTCTCCCTCTTTTCGTCCTATGTATCAAGTTAAAAAATGGCTTCATAGGCAAGACTGTCTCCTCCGGCTGGCGGACGGGCTCAGTGATGCCGTGGCTGTACGTTTAGGAACTTCACCGGTATTGACAGACGTGTCTCCTGTAGAATAACATGTCTGTGTCATGTCTGTCTTCCCCCCAGCGCCCTGGCCTCCACCCTGCGCGCCTGGCTGGACCAGTGTCCCGAGGACTTCCAGGAGCCGCCCGACTACCCCAGCCTGCGCAGCGTGCTCGGCTACCTGCAGAGGGCGCTGCCGGGGTCGGAGACAGAGCGCCGGGCACAGAGCCTGCTGGAGCAGCTGCAGAGACAAGCCGACACGGAAGCCGAGGGTGAGGAGGAGGAGAGAGAGGGGGAGGGAGGAGGAGGGAGGGGAGTGAGAGGGAGGGGAGAGAGAGAGAGGGTGGTCCCTGGTCTCACTCTCCCGCTTTCTCGGTCCTTGTGTTCCAGGCACTTTCCACCGCAATGGCAGCTTCTGTCTGGGGGAGGAAGAGGAAGTGGAGATCGAGGGTTCCGAGGACTTCCTGTCCTTCAAGGCTGACCTGGTGGCCGAGCAGCTGACCTTCATGGACGCTGTGAGTGTGAGGGGGCTGGGAGAGCGGGGCGGCCGGGGCAGTGTGGGGGCATATTGCGGTGGGGGTGCCGTACTGCAGAGCTGGGGGGGGGAACTGGAGCAGCTGGTCACACGCCTCTCTCTCTCTCTCTCTCTCCCTCTCCCTCAGGAGCTGTTCAAGAGGGTGGTCCCGCACCACTGCCTGGGCTCCGTCTGGTCCCAGCGGGACAAGAAGCACAACAAGCACAGCGCCCCCTCGGTCCGCGCCACCATTGCGCAGTTCAACGCCGTGGCGGGCTGCGTGGTGGGCACCGTGCTGCGGCCCCGGCAGCTGCGCCCGTCCGCCCGCGCCCGCCTGCTGGAGCGCTGGATCGACATCGCACAGGTACTGTACCCGAGGGGAGTGCCGCTGTATCTCGCACTGCGGTGGCATGTCAGAGCTGGGGGGCTGTGCGGTCAGGCTGCCGTGTGTTTGTGTGACTGACCCCTGTCCCCCCCCCCCAGGAGTGCCGGATCCGCAAGAACTTCTCTTCCCTGCGAGCCATCGTCTCCGCACTGCAGTCCAACCCCCTGTACCGGCTCAAACGCACCTGGGCCTGCGTCCACAAGTCAGTGTGTGTGTGCGTGCGCATGTGGGGGTCTCTGTGTTTGTGTGTGTGGGTCTCTGTCTATGTATGTGTCTGACTGTGTGTGTCTGTCTGTGTGTCTATATGTCTCTCATTGTGTGTGTCTGTCTCTCTCTGTGTGCGTGTGTGTGTCTCTCAGTGTGTGTCTGTTTTCTTCTGTCTGTGTGTTTGTCTGTCTTTAGTTGCCATCCCAAGTTGAAGCCTGAGTCAAATTCTCCTCTCTCTCTCTCTCTCTCTCTCTCTCTCAGGGACAGCATGGCCGTGTTTGAGGAGCTGTCGGATATTTTCTCAGATCACAACAACTACCTGACCAGCCGGGAGCTTCTGATGAAGGTTAGACGCACAGTGACGCCAGCTCCCTCCCTCTCGCTCACACCATCTTTTCTTGTGTGTGCGTGTGTGCGTGTGTGCGTGCGTGCGTGCGTGCGTGTGTGTGTGTGTGTGTGTGTGTGTAGCTCACAGTGAGTGTGTTCAGTAATGAGTTATAATGAGTTATAAAATAACAATCTATTCGTGTGTGTCTGTGTGTAGGATAATGGACTGACCCCTCCCTCTCTCTCTCCCTCCCTCCCTCTCCAGGAGGGGACCTCGAAGTTTGCCAGTGTGGAGAGCTGTGTGAAGGAGCACCAGAAACGCACCCACAAGAGACTGCAGCTGCAGAAGGACATGGTGAGAGAGAGAGAGGGATAGCGTGTGTCTGAATATGTCTGTGTGTGTGTTCGGGCTGCAGTGTGAGTTGGTTCAGGGGAGGGGGGGGGGTCGCTGTCTCTGTCCCAGTCTGACTCTGTTCTCCCCCCCTAGGGTGCCATGCAGGGCACAGTGCCGTACCTGGGCACCTTCCTGACTGACCTCACCATGCTGGACACTGCGCTACCGGACTATGTGGAGGTGAGTCTCGGCATGTCTGCATCTCTCTCTCTCTCTCTGGTGTCTCCCTCATGTGGACTCTGGTGTCTGATGGTGCTGTTCTCTTGCAGGGAGGTCTGATCAACTTTGAGAAGAGACGCAGGGTGAGTCTCCACTGGCCCATTCCAGCCCGGTTCAGTCCGGTTCTTATGCACTCTATCATCATCCATGAAGCACTTGCAAGATAGACAACAACAATAAGCACAGCAGAGAGATATGTGGAGATGTGCACAGAGTGTGTGGAGTGTGTAGAGTGTAGATCAGATTCAGTCCGGATATCAGCAGGAGCGGCTCCCAGTTTATTTACTTATTTCAACATAGATGATAACATCCAGCAACTCAACTCTCTCTCTCTCTCTCTCTCTCTCTCTCTCTGTCAGGAGTTTGAGGTGATCGCACAGATCAAACTGCTCCAGTCGGCCTGCAACAGCTACTGCTTGACCTCTGACCCTGCCTTCCTGCGCTGGTTCCGCAACCAACCGCAGCACAGCGAGGAGGAGAGGTATGTGCCCCACCCAACACACACACTGCCCTCCCACCCAACTCACACACACACACTGCCCCCTAAATCTAACACACACACATGCTCTGCCCACAACTGTCAACAGCTACAAATTATTCAAATGTCTTTCCCTCTCTCCCGTGTGCGTGTGTGTGCGTGTGCGTGTGCGTGAGCAGTCACACGCTGTCGTGTGAGATCGAGGCTGTGGCGGACGGCAGCTCCACCTCCCCCAAACACCGCAAGAGCATGGTGAAGAGACTGAGCCTGTGAGTACAGCAGGGACACACTGAGGGACACTGAGGAGCAGAGAGAGACTGACACACTCAGACATTATTACCCTAAGACTGTGAGAGAGACACACACAGAAAGAGACAGAGAGACAGAGAGAGAGACAGAGAGAGACACATGGTGCAGTCCTCTTCCTGCTGTGGTTGTGATGTCATGGCTGTGATGTCATGTTTGAGCCGATGCCCCTGTCCTCTCAGGCTGTTCCTGGGCATGGACGCGGTGTCCAGCAGCACACCAGTGAAGGACAGCCCCCGCTCACCCCCAGGGGGCAGCTCTGGGGAGAGCATGGACTCCGTCAGCGTGTCGTCCAGTGACTCTGGCCCCTCGGAGGCCGACGGCAAGCTCACTCCCACGCCCACGGCCACGCCCGACATGGATGCCAAGAAGGTACAGACCCTGAGAGAGAGGCAGAGAGACGGAGCCCTGCTGGACCGCTATGTGTCCGTGTTAACCCCACCCTCTCTGCCCCCCCAGCTCTCCCTGTCGTCCTCCTGCTCGTCTCTGCACTCCATGGACACGTCCTCGTCCTCGGCCAGCAACTGTCCGCTGCCGCCCCCCCCCTCGACCTCGCTGCCCTCCCCTCCGCCCATGCCCCCCCCCCGCGGGCACCGCCGCTGCTGCTCTATGTCCCCGCCCCCCCCCGGGACCCCCGGGACCCCCGGCACCCCCACCTCGCCCGGGCTGCTCCCCCCCGCCTACAACATCCAGAGCCAGGACTCGTGTATCGTGCGGACCAGCCTGGAGCAGGGCAACGGCAACCTGTACCGGAGCATAGTGGTGAGGGTGTGTGTGTGTCTGTGCGTGCGTGAGTGCGTCAGTACAGGGCTGTAGTGTGTGTGTGTGCGTGCGTGTGTGCGTCAGTACAGGGCTGTAGTGTGTGTGTGTGTGTGCCTGTGTGTGTGTGTTTGTACAGTACAGGGCTGTAGTGTGTGTGTGTGTGTGTGTGTGTGTGTGTGTGTGTGTGTGTGTTTGTACAGTACAGGGCTGTAATGTGTGTGTGTCTGTGTCTGTGTGTGTGCGTCATTACAGGGCTGTAGTGTGTGTGCCTGTGTGTGTATGTACAGTGTGTTAGCGTTGCCTTCTAATCTCTGTGATCTAAAGCTCCACTTCCTTCCTGCTCTCCCTGACTTCCTGCTGGAGCCAAGAGCCGCTTCCTGAGAGAGAACTGCTGACTGACTGGGCTGCTCTCTCTCTCTCTTTCTCTCTCTCTCTCTCTCTCTCTCTGGTTCGGTCTTGGTCTCTGAGTGTGTCGGTTGCCCCAGCCTGTTTGCTGTCAGTGTATTAGTGCGGTGCAGTATTAACCCCACTCTCTGCCCCCCCACCATCAGCTGACCAGTCAGGATAAGACCCCCGCAGTGATCGTGCGTGCCATGACCAAACACAACCTGGACGGGGAAGCGGCGGACAGCTACGAGCTGGTGCAGGTCATCTCAGAGGACCGAGGTACTGGGCTGTGTCTGTCTGTCTGTCTGTCTGTCTCTCTCACATCAGCATCTACAGACAGGTCCAGGGGTGAAGAATAACCCCCCCCTCTCTCTCTCTCTCTCTCAGAGCTTGTGATCCCGGACAATGCGAACGTGTTCTACGCCATGAACAGCTCGGCCAACTTCGACTTCGTGCTGCGTCTGCGTGGGTCTGCGGGCCGGCCGGTCCAGCTGCGCAGCCGATGCAGCTCCACCCTGCCCCGTGGCCCCCGGCACAGCGGCCCGAGTCCCCGCGGCAAAGTCATCCTGTGAGGTGGGGGGGCAGGGTGTCCTCAAAGACTGCCAGGGATGGTGGACTGTAAAGGACCAACGGGGGGGGCAGGACTGAAGGAGACGGATACCACCCCCCCCACCCACCCCAGCTCACCTCTCTCTCTCAGGTCTGCCTGTGCCGAGAGAGGAGGATGAGAAGAGAGAGAGAGAGAGAGTGGAGTCCTCACTTGTTACCTCAGCACTTCCAACCCGAGCACAAGACCCCCTCCAGCTCCTCACTCGGCCAGCACCCCCCCAGCTGGGATGTTTTGCACCTCCTGCCCCCCCAGCCCCTCTGCCAGTACCTCCTGTTTCCTTCACTTCAATGAAGAAGAAGGAGGAGGAGGAAGAGGAGAAGAAGAGACGACTGCCAGACTCCGGAGGGCCGCGTGACGGACCCTCGTGCGTTCTGATTGGCTCCTGGGGGGTAGAAGTCACGGGTTCATGAACTCTCCCCATTTCCTGTTGACATGTGAGCACTTCCTGGGTGAAAGGACGCTGAATGGCTGTGTGATGTGATGTCCCGCCCCGGAGACCTGCTGATGTCCAGTAGGGTTGCACTTCAGTATGTTGTGTGTGCGTTTGTTTATTTGTGTTCTGGGTCCGGATTGGGGGTCTCGACACCCCTCTTCCCCTGAGATGTTTGTCCTCGTTCGCTTTGCCCGTCGACATCACAAACAAAACATGATTTATGTCCAGAAAAGATAGTGGTTTGAAAAAGAAATCAAGAGTCTGCTGCACACTGGGAGAGAGGGAGGAGCGAGAGAAGGAGGGAGGGAAGGGAGGAGGCACTAATAGGGAAGCGAGAGAAGGAGAGAAGTGGTTGTGAGGGAGGGAGAGAAGGAGTAAAGGGAAAGGTAGGAAGGGAAGGAGGAGGCAGCAAGAGGGAGGAGGAGGGTGGAAAGAAAGAAAGAGAGAGGGAGAGGGCCGGGCTTCCGGGGGGCGTTCTGCGCACACTGGTTCTGTGTCACGGGGACAGACGGGCTCGTGACGGAGTCCTGGACGAGTGTGTTGTTTGGGGTGTAGAAATTCTGCACAAATGACTGTTGTTAATATGACAGAAGTACCTACAATCGCAACCACGTTTCCTAAGACTGGTTGTGATCTTATTATTTGTTCGTTCATTCGTTTCGCAAGTGTTAAAGCGAGAGCACACACAAAGGGTGTTGGTGTTTACAGTATATAGTGCCTTTCCCCTCTGAGCAGCATCTCAAATTGCTGCCCAGTGAGGAGACAACCGAGCAGGGAGTCCGTCCTGAGCACAGGGAGACTGTTGAAGCTGCGGCCCCCGACCCTCCACAGTGACGCACTCTGGAGCCGTGTTGTTAATTATATTGACAGCGCCCTACACCCCCTCCCAGACTGACTGTCTCTCTGTCTGTCCCTCCTGCCCCCCCAGTCCCGGCACACAGTGTGGAGAGCTCTGATTATAATGTATTTTTTTCATAAAAAAGACGCGTGTAAACTCAATAGTACATGTACCCTCCTATTTGTACATAAATATATTTTTCTCATGTTATCACTTTTGCTCTGTATGAATCCTGTTATTAAAATTACAGTAGAAGATATATAATTTGCATTAAAAAGAAAGTCATATTTTCCTTCCTGTGTGTGTGTGTGTGTGTGTATATGTCTGTGTGTGTGTGTGTGAGAGTATGTGTGAGTGTGTGTGTGTGTGTGAGAGTGTGTGAGTGTCTGTCTGTGTGTGTGTGTGTGTGTGTGTGTGTGTGTGAGAGAGAGTGTGTGTGAGTGTGTGTGTGTGTGTGTGAGTGTCTGTCTGTGTGTGTGTATGTGTGTGTGTCTGTGTGGGTGTCTGTGTCTGTGTGTGTGTGAGTGTGTGTGAGAGTGTGTGTGTGTGAGTGTGAGTGTCTGTCTGTGTGTGTGTCTGTGTGGGTGTCTGTGTCTGTGAATGTGTGTGTGTGTGTGAGAGTGTGAGTGTCTGTCTGTGTGTGTGTATGTGTCTGTGTGGGTGTCTGTGTCTGTGAGTGTGTGTCTGTCTTTGTTTGCGTGTGTGTGTGAGAGTGTGTGAGTGTCTGTGTGTGTGTGTGTGTGTGTGTGAGTGTGTCTGTCTTTGTGTGTGTGTGTGTGTGTGTGTGTGAGTGAGTGTGTCTGTCTTTGTGTGTGTGTGTGTGTGTGTGTGTGAGAGTGTGTGTGTGAGTGTCTGTGTGAGTGTCTGTGTGAGTGTCTGTGTGTGTGTCTGTGTGGGTGTCTGTCTGTGTCTGTGTGAGTGTCTGTGAGTGTGTGTGAGTGTCTGTCTGTGTGTGTGTGTGTGTGTGTGTGTGTGTGAGTGTCTGTGTGGGTGTCTGAGTGTCTGTCTTTGTGTGTGTGTGTGAGAGAGAGTGTGAGTGTCTGTCTGTGTGTGTGTGTGTGAGAGTGTGTGAGTGTCTGTGTGAGTGTCTGTCTGTGTGTGTCTGTGTCTTTGTCTGTGTCTGTGTCTGTGTGTGTGTCTGTGTCTTTGTCTGTGTGTGTGTGTGTGAGAGTGTGTGAGTGTCTGTGTGTGTGTGTGTGAGTGTCTGTCTTTGTGTGTGTGTGTGTGTGTGAGAGAGTGTGTGAGTGTCTGTCTGTGTGAGTGTCTGTGTGAGTGTCTGTGTGTGTGTCTGTGTGTGTGTCTGTCTGTGTCTGTGTGAGTGTCTGTCTGTGTGTGTGTGTGTGAGTGTCTGTGTGTGTGTGTGTGAGAGTGTGTGTGTGTGTGAGAGTGTGTGTGAGAGTGTGTGAGTGTCTGTCTGTGTGTGTGTGTGTGTGTGTGTGTGTGTGTGTGAGAGTGTCTGTCTTTGTGTGTGTGTGTGTGTGTGTGTGTGAGTGTCTGTGTGGGTGTCTGAGTGTCTGTCTTTGTGTGTGTGTGTGTGTGAGAGAGAGTGTGAGTGTCTGTCTGTGTGTGTGTGTGTCTGTGTCTTTGTCTGTGTGTGTGTGTGTGTGTGTGTGTGTGTGTGTGTGTGTGAGTGTCTGTCTGTGTGTGTGTGTGTGTGTGAGTGTCTGTGTGGGTGTCTGAGTGTCTGTCTTTGTGTGTGTGTGTGTGTGAGAGAGAGTGTGAGTGTCTGTCTGTGTGTGTGTGTGTGTGTGTGTGTCTGTGTCTTGTCTGTGTGTGTGTGTGTGTCTGTGTGTGTCTGTGTGTGTGTGTGTGTGTGTGTGTGTGTGTCTGCTCCAGTGCATTTGTGTTCCTGTGAACTCCACAATAATGTTTGTCTTTAACTGGTAAATGGTCCTGCTGCACACACACACACACACACTGCACTTTACTGATCTCTCCATCCCTGTTCCCCTGCAATCCACCCCCCCCTGCTCTTCTTCTGCTGGGACTGGGACCCACGCTGATCAAGGAGCTGCCAATAGAGAATATTAATAACACACACACACACACATTAACACACGTGCAAACACAATTAATAATCCACACACTCACTGTCTGGCACACTCACGTGGGCAGCGCCACCGCTACATTAACCGCCCACCGCTGTAGTGTGAGAATGTATTGTTATTTTTCTTCTGTGTAATATTAATAGTTTTGTCTATAAAGCAGTCCTCAGTTTGTATTTCCTCCCTCCTGGGCGCTGCTTTAATTATTCGTTTTCTTACCAAAGTCAGCTGTTCCCTTTAGGTGAATTCATTCAGCCACTGCCTTAGGAGATTCAATCAGCCGACAGTGACACTGTATAAAGGTTGTGTGTTTTGGGCGCAGCTGTTTGATTGAGAACAATGTCTTTGATAAACATCTGCTGCCTGAAGACAGACCAGCAACAACAGCACTAACGCACTCAGGCCTGTGGTCAATTATTTTGTATCTGTAGTTTAATGAGATGTAATCACTGCTGGCAGATAAGATACAACCTGTAGACACAGACTGCCCCCCAACACAGGGAGGGCCAGGGACGCCCCAGCTGCGGGTAAACATGGGCTTTCCATGGCAATCTGGGGTAAGGGAAGCTGCGGTCCAGGCAGCTGACACGAGACAGGAAGAGGTCACAGCCGAGCAGCGGCGGGTGACGAGAGATCCGGCTCAGTTTCTGAGAAATCACTCTGTTTGGAAACCATGGGGACGCGCTCAGTCTCTTGTTTATTTCCGTGGTGGTTTGATACCTTAATTAACTCAACTGACAGTAACTGTTTCATTTAAATACATGGCTCTTTTATTTATACGGTTTATTTATATTTCATATCCTGTCACCCCTCTCTCTGTGGCCAGGCATGCCACTGGCCCCCCGGCTGACTGGGCAGAAGTGTTTTCCGTCTGCGTGCAGAGGAGACCCCCACACCTCCAATGCACCTGCTTCACCCCCCAGACTGAGACTCGGCACCAGAGCGGTGTGGAGTGTGCAGTAAAACTTGATCAAAAAAGAAATGAATTCTTTGAGAGGTGGACACAGAGAGGACAGTGTTGTCACTGAGAGACAGGAGAGGTGGACACAGAGAGGACAGTGTGGTCACAGAGAGACCGGAGAGGTGGACACAGAGAGGACAGTGTGGTCACTGAGAGACTGGAGAGGTGGACACAGAGAGGAGCGGCGCTGTGGTCACTGAGAGACAGGAGAGGTGGACACAGAGAGGACAGTGTGGTCACAGAGAGACTGGAGAGGTGGACACAGAGAGGACAGTGTGGTCACTGAGAGACAGGAGAGGTGGACACAGAGAGGACAGTGTGGTCACCGAGAGACCGGAGAGGTGGACACAGAGAGGACAGTGTGGTCACAGAGAGACTGGAGAGGTGGACACAGAGAGGACAGTGTGGTCACCGAGAGACCGGAGAGGTGGACACAGAGAGGACAGTGTGGTCACAGAGAGACCGGAGAGGTGGACACAGAGAGGAGAGGCGCTGCGGTCACTGAGACACATTTTATTTTCCATACATGTATGTAACGTCCAATTGCTTTGGCAACACGAACTTGTGTTTGCCAGTATAGCTCCTTAAATTGAAAATTGAGAGACAGAGAGAGCTGCAGACAGACTGGACTTTTTTTAATTTCGTTTCCCTTTTCCTGTACTTTCCTCACTGCCCGTTTCTGTCTCGGTTTGAGCGTCATACCAGCTGACTGGCATTTTCGCTTCCATTCACAGACTCGGGCACGTACGCCTGTACACGTCACACACACTGAACACACGCCTGCTCGGATATGTGCTACTATGTCCTCATGTCATGGTTAGTGGTGACTGCGCGGGGGGCGGTCCTGTGTTTCTTCTCCACAGGACGATGTCATTCATAATCCTGCAGCCGGGCGCCCCCTGCCGCCCAGGACCCGCACTGCACCGGCCCCCGCTTATTGGCTCATCACTACATTAGTACATCATACAATACAGGCATTGCTCCATTTACATTTATTATTCACGAATTCTCCTTGTTAACGTCCTAAAGCCCAAGCTGTGTTTCTGTCAAATTACAGCAGCAACACAAAACAATAGTGCACAGTATATATTTGAATATTCATTTACTTTGCGTTTTTAAACTAATATTGGACAATGTCATTATATTTACAATCAAATTAACATTGTTATATGACTTTTTGTATATATTTATATATATAAATGTTTGACACCGAGTATAATAGCATGTAAGGAGTGTTTGTGTTTATGTAAGTGAACTCCTGTCCACAGTGCAGATGCTCGCCTCATTGTGACAATGACGTCAGCAGTGAGAAGCAATAACTTAAATAAGTACAAACAGTGTCATCACTGAGCTGCCTGGTTCTGTGTTTTAACAAACGGTCCGGTCCGGTCCGCTCAGAGGCAGGAGAGAAGCCCAGTCCCGCAGGACACACAGCAGCTCATTAACACAGAAAACACGCCGGGGCGTCGAGGCCAGGCGGTGTGAGTGAGTGTGTAGTTGAAAAGGGCCCTATACACACAGCACACCTCTCCCCGACAGCTAAGGGAGCAGGCAAGGAGGAGGACACCTGGTCTCCGGGAAGGACCCACACACCCACTCTCGTCACACAGCTGCGAGTTCCTCATATTGACATTCATTCCTATTGGCTCATACAGGCCAGTGTGTCCCTGTCTGTCTGTCTGTCTGTCTGCAGCCCACAGAGACACTCAAAACACCTGGTTTCCCAGCCTGGGCACTGTCAGGGACGAGCTGAACACGTTTATATCGATAACGCAGCGTCCGCAAGGCCACAGCCGTGCTGCGGTGGAAGTGGAGCAGAGGGATTGATTATTCAGCAGCCAAAACAATCTGTTACACTTGCACATGAATCAGACACACACACACACACACCCCACTCTCACAGACACACACACACCCCTCACTCTCAGACACACACACACACCCCACTCTCACAGACACACACACACACACACCCCTCACTCTCACAGACACACACACACACACACCCCACTCTCACAGACACACACACACCCCTCACTCTCAGACACACACACACACCCCTCACTCAGACATACACACCGAGTCTCTCACAGACACACACACACCCCTCACTCTCAGACATACACACCGACTCTCACACACACACACACACACCCCTCACTCTCACAGACACACACACACACACCCCACTCTCACAGACACATACCCCTCACTCTCACAGACACACCCCTCACTCAGACATACACACCGAGTCTCTCACAGACACACACACACACACACACCCCACTCTCACAGACACACACACACACACACACACACCCCACTCTCACAGACACACACACACACACCCCACTCTCACAGACACACACACACCCCTCACTCTCACAGACACACACACACCCCTCACTCTCAGACATACACACCGACTCTCACACACACACACACACACCCCTCACTCTCACAGACACACCCCTCACTCTCACAGACACACACACACACCCCACTCTCACAGACACACACACACACACACCCCACTCTCACAGACACACACACACACACACACACACACCCCACTCTCACAGACACACACACACACACACACACACCCCTCACTCTCAGACATACACACCGAGTCTGTCACAGACACACACACACACACCCCTCACTCTCAGACATACACACCGACTCTCACACACACACACACCCCTCACTCTCACAGACACACACACACACACACCCCTCACTCTCACACACACACACACACACCCCACTCTCACAGACACACACACACACACACCCCACTCTCACAGACACACACACACCCCTCACTCTCACAGACACACACACACACACCCCTCACTCTCACAGACACACACACACCTCACTCTCAGACATACACACCGAGTCTCTCACAGACACACACACACCCCACTCTCACAGACACACACACACACACACCCCCCACTCTCACAGACACACACACACCCCTCACTCTCACAGACACACACACACACCCCTCACTCTCACAGACACACACACACACACACACCCCTCACTCTCACAGACACACACACACACACACCCCTCACTCTCACAGACACACACACACACACCCCTCACTCTCACACACACACCCCACTCTCACAGACACACACCCCTCACTCTCACACACACACACACACACACACCCCTCACTCTCACAGACACACACACCCCTCACTCTCACAGACACACACACCCCTCACTCTCACACACACCCCACTCTCACAGACACACACACCGAGTCTCTCACACACACACACCCCTCACTCTCACAGACACACACACCCCTCACTCTCACAGACACAGACACACACTCGCTGTGTCGTTCCAGTCTGTTTAATTGCAGTGCAGCGCACTGTTAGTGCAGGAAAGGATTCAAACCCCCCAGGCCGGCAGGGACTTGGGGGTCACAGTGTTCAATATTTCATCAGGAGAGGGAGGAGAGAGGGAGAGAAGGGGTGAGAAAAAAGAGGGATGGGGAGGAAGGAAGGAAAGGCCTGGAGGGAGGCACAGCCGACAGCTGCTCAGAACAACAGAAAAAGGGAAAGGAAGGGAGTGTGGGTAACAGAGAGAAGGAGGAGGGGGTCTGCAGCAGTGCGTCTCCGTCTCTGTCTCAGTGTCTGTCTGTGGGGCGCTGCTCTCTGCTGCCCCTCAGGGCTGGGGCGTGTAGCGCAGGTACTTCTTCCCCGACGGCAGGTCCTTCACAAAGACCCCTGAGGGGAACATTTCTGCCGCCTCCTCCTCCGCGACGTTGGGCAGCACCATCACTCGATCGCCGGGCTGAGGGGTTCACCATTCATTCCAGTTAGCACCGGTTTAATTTCCCTCGTTTCTATTGTCTAACTCAGGGGTTTTCAAACCGGTCCTGCAGAACCCTCTGCCCTGCTGGGTTTTGTTTCAACAGAGGTCTTAATTGCTTAATTGAATCCTTAATTGACCTAACAAAGCAATATACCATTCAATTAAGCAATTAAGAACAAAAACCAGCAGGGCAGGGGGTACTGCATGACCTTTTTGAAAACTCCAGGTCTAACTGTATTGCTACTACGATGAACACTCATGAGAATAAGACTCTCGACCCCTGACCTGCCAGTCCACAGGCGTGGCCACGCGCTGCCGGGCCGTCAGCTGCAGCGAGTCGATCACGCGGAGCAGCTCGTCGAAGTTACGGCCCGTGGTGGCCGGGTACAGGATGGACAGCTTCAGACGCTTGTCTGGCCCAATCACAAACACCTGGGGGCGGGGACAGCGAGAGAGAGAGGGAGGGAGAGAGAGAGAGGGAGGGGACAGATCAGTTTTCGTATTTCCCTGGAGTCACCCTCTGTGGCAACATTTTCCCAGATTCAGACCCTCAGTTCTTCTCAACCCTGTCCTGCAGGAGCCCCCGGCTGCTGGCTTGTGTTACAACTGAGCTCTCAATCACTTAATTGAACCCCTAATTGAAGTCTTAGATTACAAATTTCATTACATTTGACTCTTTAAATTGTGTAACTGATAAAAAGTTGGTTCATTAATAATGTCGTTATACAATTTTAAACTTAAAACCACATCTGTTAGAAATAATTAAATGTCTCCGATTTAGTAAATTATTATATCAATTAAGGGTTCAATTAAGTCATTGAGAGCTCGTTTGGAACAAAAACCAGCAGGGTAGGGGCTCCTCCACTGTCCTAGATGAATTGCTAAAGACAGATGGGACGGGGGGACGGGGGGACGGGCAGACTGGCGGACTCACAGCGCGGGCGGTGAGAGGCATGCCCTGGCTGTCTCTCTCATCGGGGTCCAGCATGCCCAGCTGCATGGCCAGCTCCCGCTTCGCGTCTGCAATGATGGGGAACGGCAGGCAGGAGCCCGGGGCCTCGTTATTGTACGCACAGATATCCTGCAGGAGAGAGAGAGAGAGAGAGAGAGACTGAAAATCCAGATCCTATAATCAGAAAGAAGTTGAATTGGGCCTCATACTTTATTGGGCCGTCACTCCCTCCAACACAGACTCTTCACTGTCAGCACACAGACTGCTCACTCATTCTGTAAACCAGCAGAGCGTCTGCGCGGCTCCCTCCTGTCCCAGATACCAAGCCACTCCTTGACCCACTTTCTGACTGAAAACCCACAGCGGACGTGCGATCACCATCTCTGCACTGATCTGCTGCATCTGCGCTTTCCACCAGTGTGGCGACAGCGGCTCCACGCGGGGAATCTGAGGTTGACGGGCTGTGAATTCAGAGCGGGAGCAGGACACGCCCGCGGGGGCTGACGGGAGCGGACGGGCCTCGTGTGTTTTAGTGAAGATAAGAACATCCAGATGGGAGGGGAGGGAGGGAGAGGGTGCGGGGAATACATCTGCTTCAGTGCACAGTGCCAGTAAAAGCAGAGACACACAGACAGAGACAGAGGAGACGGACAGAGGACACAGACAGAGACACACACAGGACACAGACAGAGACACAGGGACACAGACAGAGGGTCGAGACAGACAGACAGACAGACGGACCGACCTTGCTCCAGCCCAGGTGGTCCTCCACGCTGTCGATGGACAGGGCGATGAGTTTGACGTTGCGCTTGGTGAACTCGGCGCTCAGCTTGGCGGCCCGGCCCAGCTCCGTGGTGCACACCGGGGTGTAGTCCTTCGGGTGGGAGAACAGGACGCCCCAGCTGCCAAGGGACAGAGAGAGCATTAATGCAGAGTCTGTCTTCACTGGCCGAGACGCAGAGCTGAGCAGATGCTACCCCAGTGTAGCGCGGCCAGCGAGAGCCTGTCGTAGGGGCGCGGGGAGAGGAAATCCACCAAGACAACGGGAAATATCGCATTCCACCTGTATCTACTGATCTTCAGGACTGTTTCTCTGTAGTTCTGTTCTGCGTTTTACACACCTGCGTTTTACACACCTGTACAAATGTGTAACTAATCGTTTGCTTTGTTGCTGCGTTTATTCCCCCTCCTACACATTACGTTTCTTCCTGTTTCTATTGATCATTAGGGTCTCCTTTATTGCCATATCAATAAAGCACACTGGACTGAACTGAGAGAGGGACAGAATCACACACACACGCACACACGCATGCTCCCTCTCTCTGAGACCTGTGAGGATGCTGTGCGTGTGATTTCTGCCTCTTTAAACGTTATCTCTAACCTGCTATCTAGGCCTCCCTCCAGCTCTCCCGGACTTTGCTCCTCCTGCAGGGAGGGGCGCTGAGATGAAGCTGGGGACAAAGACACATCGCCGGTTCACAGCGACACCTGCACACTGCCCCCCCAGGACAATACACCTGAAAAACCGCACCCCCCAGGACAATACACCTGCCCCCCACCCTGCCCTGCTGTCCCGCCCTGCCACGCCCTGCCCAGCGTGGTTAGTGTGGCCACCCCGCAGTGCGAGCAGAGACACAGCTGGGAGAGAACTGGGTCAGTGCTGAGCAGACAGTCAGGTGTGTGTGTGGGGGGGGTCACGTAGGATCTACGTGTGTAGATGCACACGCACATGGAAACTCCAGCATGACTGTCAATACAATAGAAGTCCTGTTCTCTAAACCCTCTCCCTGGCCCAGTTCGGCAGATTTAATTTCACTTCCTGGGGGAGGCTGGGCTGTGCTGTCCCTTGTGATGGTGCTGACTGTGACAAATGTGTGTGTGTGTGTGTGAGTACGTGTGCGTACGTGTCTGAGTGTGAGAGTCTGTGGGCTGTGCTGTGCTCTCACTCAGAGTGAGTGTGTGTGTGTGTGTGTGTGTGTGTGTGTGTGTGTGTGTGTGTGTGAGAGAGAGATAATGTTACTGTATTTAATTTCAATGTTCCCAATTGCTTTGGCAATACTTGTGTGTAAACATCTCATGCCAATAAAGTTTATATTGAATTTGAAAAAAAACAAACAGAGAGAGACAGAGTGTCTGAGTGCGAGAGTGCAAAGGCCAGAGCCCAGCCCCAGTCACAGCACAACCCCAGCCCCCAGCCAGGACCTCCTTCCCACACTGCTGGCCACTGCCAGAGCCCAGGTGTCCCGGCACGTCCTCACAACACCGGCGCTGCCCAGCCCAGCCAACAGGACGGCCCGGAACACAGCGACCGAGACCCCCAGAGACCCCCTGCAGGTGCTGACACGGGAGGCAGTGTGGAGGGGTCCACTTCCTCCACTGATGAAGAGACAGAAGTGAAAGCCCACCTCACCTCACTGCAGCTGGCTTTGAGACGTGGGCGTGAAGTCACACCAACACAGCAACAGACACATTACATAGTAAATACACTACAGACACACTAGTACAGACACACACTGCACAGTAAATAACACACAGACACACACTGCACGTTCAGAGGCGAGTGGTTCAGCGCTCAGTCTAGGTGTCTGCAGTGTTTACACACAAAGAGACAACAGACTCGCTACACAGTAACGATACAGACACACAGACACAGACACAGCACAACACAGTTCACTCACAGAAACCACACAACTAGACAGACTACAGGCGCACAGACAGTCACAGCCGCCTAGGTGTGTGTGTCACACATTTGAAACACAGCTGGCACACGGGTCTTATTCTGCATTGTCTTTATTATCTCCACTACAGTGTGGCTCCCGATTCAAACTTCAAAGAGCAGCGGCCACGTTGACAGATCAAAGCGCCGCATCAACACACAGTAAAAACCCCAGCAAGCAGCACCGAGAGTCTGGATCACAGAGAGTCTGGATCACAGAGAGTCTGGATCACAGAGAGTCTGGATCACAGAGTCTGGATCACAGTCTGGATCACCGAGTCTGGATCACCGAGTCTGGATCACAGAGTCAGGATCACAGAGAGTCTGGAGCAGGGCCCTGTGCACCATGCGGTTGTCACAGCGCAACCCACTGCCCCTGGCGGCGCTGCACAGGGTGCGTGTGTGTGTGTGTGTGTATAAACGCAGCTTCTTGTCATGAAGTTTAAACATGAATCGCAGACACTGTCCATAACAAACTGCACACGACAGAGAGAGAGAGAGAGAGAGACCACCACACAAACCCGCCCCGACCCTGCGCCCACCCCCGCGGGGGGTACTCACCAGTCGCCCAGGAAGTCGTGGAAGCGGATCTGCCCCACCGTGGTGTCGGCCTGGAAGTCAGGGAACACGTCGCCCAGCAGGAGCGCCGGCATGGCTGCGTGTGTGAGCGCTGAGAGAGAGTGCGTGGCTGCGGGTCAGATGATACACACGGGCGGATTAAACAGGGCAGGGGCGGGTCAGTAACACCCCCCCACCTTACTGTGCAGATCCATGTCACCTGGCTGAGGGCCCTGTACTGACGCGGTGGGGGCGCACTGCGGTGCCAGCCTGCCCGCCCGCCCAGCCAGGGACCCTCCTCCTCCGCCTCCGCCTCCGCGGTCTTCACTGAGCCACACTGCCGTGCCCTCACTAGCCATGGCGGCGGCGGCTTCGCCCGGTCACATGGTCTGTCCGGTGCGGGAGGCTGCGCTGCACTTTTCCCAGAGAGCCCCGCGCCGGAGCAGTAAAGATGGCGGCTGCGTGTCGTTAGGCAGAGAGAGACGCTGAGGCCGGCGCCGCGATGCACTGACGGAGGAGACACTTCTCACCGAGAGCCCTGTGCGGTAGACTGGGACACAAACCCACACCCACCACACCGCCATGCCGTCTCCCAAAGCCAAGAGCAGCAGCCCCCGCAGCGGCAGCGTCCCGGCCCTGAGCAGCAACGGCCGCTACGAGTTCCTGTCCCTGAGCCGGAGCCCCCCGCCGCACCTGCTGCAGCGCCAGGGCTCGGACCCCACCTCCGCCCGCCTGCGGGCCTCCGAGAGCCCGACCCGCCGGCGGGGCTCCGGCTCCTCCAACGCCTCCTCGTCCTCCGCCTCCGGGGCGCCGCCGCTGCCCGAGGAGGACTGCATGCGGCTGAACCCGTCCGTGCTGGGCATCGCGCTGAGCTCGCTGCTGGCCGTGGACCTGTGGCTGTCCAAGCGCCTGGGCGTGTGCGCCTGCGAGGACTCGGCGTGGGGCAGCGTGCGGCCGCTCATGAAGCTCATCGAGGTGTCCGGCCACGGCATCCCCTGGATCGCCGGCGCCGTGTACTGCCTGTACAAGAGCGACAGCGCCGCCGGCCAGGAGGTCATGCTCAACCTGCTGTTCGGTGAGTCCCACACCCCCATCCACTGTCTGAGCAGCGCCATCCTCTTCACCGCCATCTCCCTCTCTGTCTGTGTGTGTGTCTCTCGGACCTGAGGCCAGCCACCTGACCACCTCTGCTCCCGTCTGTCTACCTGTAACTGCGTCACCAGACCACCTGCTGCCCTGTCCCCCTGTCCCCCTCCTCCATCTGCCCTCTGGCCACTGTGGCTTCCCAGGTGATGGAGGGTCTCTTCTGGGGGAAGCTGGTCTGTATGGTATGTGTGATGCGTGTGTGTGAACAAAACCCGCACTAGAGCTCCTGCATGCAGGCTCACTCGGCACCTTCAGTGGCTGAGCGTTGGTGGGGGTGGGGGTGGGGTGGGTATTGCAGACAAACGCAGGCCCGGGTGTCCTCCACACAAGTGATCGAGTGGCACGCTGTCTGCCAGGTCCAGACGGCTGTGTGGCTGTGGATATTGGAGGTCCCAACGGTCAGGATCAATAATCCTTTTGATTACACAGAGCTGCTCTTAATGGGACGAGCGTGTTACAGCGGAGTTACTGAGCCGCAGACCGCAGTGAACGTGCCGGAAGGGCTGCCGGTTTCAGCCGTGGCCCTGTAAGCCCGAGTGTCCCGCTGTGCCCGGTCAGAGGACTCGGATCCTGTTGCGGCTCGGGTCCGTCAGCTGGGCTGCAGGAAGCCGGCCGGCGTGTCCGAGGACAGCTGTGTCCACAACAGGCAGGACGTCCGGGGATACAGGGGCTTAAGAGTGGAGGTCCAGTTGCAAAGTCACCCCTCGTGGTATTGTTAGTGATGTCATTGTTACTTGTATGCGTTGTTGTCAGGTATGCACCCACAGGAAGGTGAGGCGGTCGACACACTGAACATGAGACCGTGTCCAATCGAGAGGAGCCCATTCGCCCCATCGTGCTCGTTTGGTGTCCATTAATAACTGAGTGATCCAAGGATCCTATCCAGTCTGTTTCTGAATGTTCCCAAATTGTCTCTTCAGCCACATCGCTGGGGAGTTTGTTCAGATTGTGACGCCTCTCTGTGAAGAAGTGTCTCCTGTTTTCTGTCTTGAATGCCTTGAAGCCCAATTTCCATTTGTGTCCCCGGGTGTGTGTGTCCCTGCTGATCTAGAAAAGCTCCTCTGGTTTGATGTGGTCGATGCCTTTCATGATTTTGAAGACTTGGATCAAGTCCCCACGTAGTCTCCTCTGTTCCAGGGTGAAAAGGTTCAGTTCCTCAGTCTCTCAGTAGGACTTTCCCTTCAGACCTGAAGTCTGTGTTGTGTAAGAGCAGAGGGGGGGCCTTGTCTCGTCCTGCTGTGGACAAGGCGTCGCACACACCCAGTCCGCTCTGCCACGCCGGTGTGGCTGTTATTATTTCTGCCAGTTTCCCGTGCTTGTTCGGGCCGTGCCTGTGTGAAGGAACGGCCTCTCTGTGACACGTTTCCAGCGGTTCCTTCCCCGTGACGACATGCGGTGTGAGGCCGCCGAGCTCCAGGGCTTTTGCTAGATCCTGATATTCTGTACGACAGGCAGATTTACAGTCGCTGTGAAATAACCAAGAATGGCACACTTGCATCACCTGTACAGGGCACAGCAGCGTGTAGAAGCTGGCACGGATCACACGCTATGGAATAGGAGCCTGGTGGCCCTCGCTTGGAGTGCGTCTGTGTGTGTCAGTGCGTCAGTGTGTGAGAGACTGAATGGCAGTGCGCGGTGGGTAACCCCTCTCCTCTCCCTCTTCGCAGCCCTGCTCCTGGACGTGGTGCTGGTGGGCGTGGTGAAGGCCGTGGTGCGCCGGCGCCGCCCCTCCCACAACCGCATGGACATGTTCGCCACCTTCTCGGTGGACCGCTACTCCTTCCCCTCGGGCCACGCCACGCGCGCCGCCATGTGCGCCCGTTTCCTGCTGGCCCACCTGGTGCTGGCGGCCCCCTTGCGCGTGCTGGTGCTGCTGTGGGCGGTACTGGTGGGCCTGTCCCGGGTCATGCTGGGCCGCCACAACGTCACCGATGTGGCCTTTGGCTTCGGCATGGGCTACTGCCAGTACAACCTGGTGCAGGGGCTGTGGCTGTCCCCCGCCGGGCTGCACGGCCTGCTGGGGCTGCTGGGCTGAGAGACGGGGACGTGGGGAGGAGAGGGAGGGAGAGATGCCGAGGGAGGAGAAACGGGGCAGCAGGGCGAGTTCCTCCAGTCCAGTGCCTCTGCTCTACAGACTCGCCAGTCCTGCACGCCACCCACCCGGCGCCCATCTCACCGCAGCCACGGACAACTCCATCCCACCGTCTCGGGTGCGACGCCTCTCCCTCGGAGAAGAGCTTTCTTCTTTTTTTTTTTTTATTTTTTCTTGGAATTTTAAAGTTGGGAAATTCACTCCAAATCACTTTTTCTTTAAACAAAAACAAATCGGAGACGAAAGAGAGTGTGTCGAGTGTGTGAGACTCGAGACCCTGATTGATTGACTGATTGTTTGCTCTGAACCGTTCCTTTAATTATATTTTGTGGTGTTTATCTGTGTCTGTAACTTATTATCCAAGGCCATACAGATTGTTTTGTTTGCTGTGCTAATTGATGTGTGCTGTTGAAAATGGAGGCAGTGGGTCAGTGCCGGTGCCAGTTCTAGTGCCACTTCTGGTGCCGGTGCGTCAGCAGGCAGCTTTCATCACACGTCCGTGGCGTGAGCATCTGTCCGTGACCCTCTGTATCCATGTCCCTGAACGCGCGGGGACGCCTGCTTGGCGCAACTGCTCTTCATCTGTGGCGTTGTTTGTGTGGAGGGGCTGTGGGTTGGCGGTTAACCGGGCTCTGCAGGCGTGTGCCAAGTTCAGTCGTGGCTGGTCCTGGCAGGATGTGGGGGTTTGGGTTGGTGCAGGAGTTGTTAATCAAGGTTTGTCACTGTGCGTGTGTTTGTGTGTGTTCAGTGTCCTCCTGCACGGCTGGGGGGGGTTGTGCTCGCTGACGGTCAGTCTGCGCTGATGCAGAACGCAGCCCCCCCTCTTTATTGTGTTAGGCCTTCATGTGTCACTGGGGCGGACTTTACTCCGACACCGGTTCCTTCCCAGCGCTGGCGTTTTTATATTGTTTAATTTGTCAAGAGGATGAACCCAGGTGGCAGCGTACCAGCCTTTAGCAAGGGCCGCAGGGCGGGGACTAGGGCCTGGCGGAGCTCTTGGCCAGGGGACACAGAGGAGCTGTGCACGGGGCCACCCACTCCCGGCCCCCTCGTGCTGATTAAACATGATAAC
The DNA here is from genome assembly GCF_036373705.1 of Amia ocellicauda. Taxonomy (NCBI): domain Eukaryota; kingdom Metazoa; phylum Chordata; class Actinopteri; order Amiiformes; family Amiidae; genus Amia; species Amia ocellicauda. The sequence continues at coordinate 26,493,361 of NC_089868.1, read as the reverse complement.
GAGTTAATTACCTGCCCTTTGATTCCCCCAGCCCGGCTCTCTGCCGGATTACTGCCGTTGGCTCGGCTCCAGGATTAGCCAGCGCAGTGTGACGGCTGAGCCTTGCGCCTTCCTGCGCCGTGTGCGTCTCTGTGTGTCTCTGCACACCTGTGTGTTCACACGTCCAGCCCTTAGCTGTAAAGACGGTACTTTGAATAGTTTGATTTTCGTTTGGGTTTGTGCTGAAGCCCTGGTGTTGCCCCCGGTAGATAAACTGAAGGGTGACTGGGTTTTTTATTAATCAGTTTATCTATCGATCACTCATTCCATTCTTCAGTTTATCGCTTTGTGGAAAGCAGCGCCTCTCGCAGGGCAGGACGGTGTGAAGACGCCCTGTCGTCTCTCACCACCTGCAACGGTTTGTCATTTTTTTTCCCCAGAGCTAAATGCTCATCAGCCGCACCCATTCTCTCGTGTGCAGCGTCCACGCACACACTGGCACCATGGGGGGGTGTTGGGACAGAGGCGCACACGCTGGCAGCGGTGGGGGGGGTGGGACAGAGCCACTATCAATCCTGGAGACACAAGAGCCTACATTTCACACCAAAACTGCAATACTTGTGACCCGACCAGCTATGTAAGGAAACACACCTACTGTATACCGTCAGTGTGACTCATATTAAGCATTAACCTGTGTAAATATAAATGTACAAACAAATCTATATATATATCTCTCTCCATATATATGTGTGTGTGTGTGTGTATATAAACATGGCTGTTTGGAGGTGGGGGGGCAATACGTTTGTGGTTTATTCAGGAGAGACAATATTGTGATTCTTACGTATTTTATAAATAAATATGAAGTGTGTGAAAAGGCCGCGCTGCTGTGTGTGTGTGTGGCTGTGCTCACGGGCGTCCCGGTCCAGACTCTCCCCCGTCAGACAGCTGCAGCGCACCCTCTCCTGCCAGCGGTGCAGCTGCTGGCGTCTGAGGGGGGCCCCACTCCAGCAGCAGCGTCTACGTGCCTGGAGAGGAGGCACAGCGGGAGAGCGGAGGGGTGGTGGCCGACCAGAAGCACCACCACAGTTGCGAAATAGAACCAGAAGCCACATGCCGGGCCAGCACAGCGGCTTTCCATTGCTCCCCAGAGAACTCTGTCACTCTGTCCGGTCGAACGGGTTGAGCCGCCGAGCACCAATGCGTCCCTGGAGATCCCCTGTCGGGCCCCTGCTGTTCCCCTCTCCGCGCTGCGTGTGGCAAATCAGTTTAGTTTGTTTTTCAGATGGATGGTGGCGCCGCAGGTCCCATCCCACTGCTGACACCAGTGTAACGAATATCGCCCGTCAGCAGCGAATAGCAGAGGAGACAAGGGTTCCACACAGGAACTTTTATTGGGCGACTCTCCTAAACACGCACTGTGGCATGCAACTCCCCGCTCTGCTTGTGTCAGAACCCAGTGAACCAGAACGCACTGCGGGGGAACCGGGCACGATCATGGTGCCCCCCGTGTTCCCGTGCTGGGCTCAGCCCTCACCCTGGAACTAACCCCACTAATGTAACGGAAGCACACGCACAACACACGCCACAACCCGCCCCAGCCCCCGACACAGGGACAGAACGTAGATCTGTTTTATTCAGGCACACCATCTAAAATCTCCGTAACTCAAGAAATATAAACTAAAAAATCACTTTGTGTTCAGGTGTTTCATAAAGCACAATGACCAACAAAAAGTGTATATACAGGTATGGTATGTATTAAGTGGGTGTTTTACATGACCATAACTATACATATAAACATATGAAACCTCATGTAACAAAACCAACTCGGGCTTGTATAAATGAGGTCATATCATAATTACACTAATAAATGTGAGTAGAATGGTGCTGTGTACAATTAGGTGGCCCAATCTGAAACGGATCATGGTTTACTCCAGTAAACGCCATTCTAACTGAAACAAACCGTGTTTACTGTGGTGCTGATTTGGCGTCACGGTGGTGTGGTGGTTAGCACTGCTGTTAGTCTGCAAAGTGTAAACTGTTATTTTGCAATCTGTGAAATACCAAGTCAGACCTGCGATCAAACTGCATCTGTTTGGCATTTGGATTGAATCAGGAGATGACTAAGAGCCTCTGTGGCTCCAGCAGTGTATAAGTGTATAAACTCTAGTTCACTACTATAGCATATATAGCTGTAGCTGTGCAGACAGCATGATCCCTCCGAGGACAAAACATACTACCAAGTGCTTTTATTTCCTTCTAACCAGTCATATGTATATCAATTGTGATGTTAATTTAAAAAAAATACACGATGAAGCTGCGTATTTGTCCCAGTGTTAAACACAATCACGGTGTTGCGTACAGCTGCATAAGGATCATCTTTCTGCAAAGTGGTTTAAACTATTAATCTAATCCAGTTTTTTCTGCTTCTGACTGTACCCTCAGTTACTGCTGTGTGCCAGATGACAGTGTAAATAATTAAATACTTTACGAAAGTGTGGTTGAGATCTGTCATTCATCGTCAAAACCTTGAATTATGCTAAAGACAACACCTGACTGAGCTGAATGCTGGCCTGCTTTGTGAGCGCACCGTATCAATCAATCTATCCATTTTTATTTGTATAGCGCCCTTCGCAGTGCAGCCACAGAGCGCTTTACAGACTGGTAAACATACCACAAAATGTAAAATTAAACATGCTGAGTAAAGCCTACAGACTCCAACAGGGACGGGAAACTAACAGTGAGGGGGTCATCTTTAATGTCAATATGTATGTTAAAGTCCCCCAAAATAATGAGTTTATCATGGTGTAACATTGAGTGAAAGCCAAGGCTATGGCAGGGTTAATTTGTGGCCAGCATGCTGCTTCCAATAGCATCAATTGTAAGTACACGGAATCTACATTTCATTTATATATCTGAAGACCTCAAAGTAGACCGTGAAAAGAGATAATTGTTGCTTTGTTCTGCTTGGAAATGATTATGCAAAATCAACGAGCCTGTTGTGCATGTGGAGGCATATAGTGGACTTTATTCAAATGCTAATGCCAACTGGACAATGAAAATGCAATCCCACAATCGCATGTTCATTTCCATTTATGCACGCATTATTTTTTGGGTTGTTATGTGTTTCAAGGTAAGCTAGAAAGTAATAGTTGTAATATTGTATTATTTTTTTACCTACTTTTTGGGGAAAATGTACAAAGATAATATTATAGATTAAGGGAGATGTTTAATGAAGTCCTACATATTACTGTATTGCATTTATTTTAGGCGTTATACAGTATAAATATTACTTTTCACTACTTTACTGCGAGCCATTTATTATAACATGTTTTTTCCAGAAAATATCACAGTGCATATACTGGGTTTAAAGGGATGATGAAGAATACTTTATTCACAATCACTGAGAATGATACTGTGTGTGCACTTCTAGATCAGTGAGTAATGCCAGTGTCTGCAGGATGAACTGGCCCGTATGAGCGACGTGCTAATGGATTATCACGGCAACTTTGTTTTGGAAACGCGGCGCCTGATGAGATTGATTACGTTTACATCGGATTGCATGCCTGTCCGGTGTGATTTCAGGATGCTTTGAAAGTGTCCTCCTTGACACTGGGCAGAGTGCTTGAAAATCTTGGAAAAGCACCGCAGCTTTTGGCATCACATTGTGATGCGCCTGTCAGGGGGTTTAAACCAGCAAAAGTCAGACATGGTGACAAGGGTCGGACAGCCATCTCCACAAACAAAGAGCAACTAGAGTTTCCCTAGAATAGGACTTCACATCAAAGTTATTGTCTGTTAGTGTCAGAACAATAAGGAGGGAAAAGGCACAATACGGACTTTAGCATTTTAATAATCCATGTACTCAAACGCAACAAAATAAAAGTAAACCTCTGAGGAAGAGGCACCTGTTCCTCGAACAGGACGGTCAAACACAAGCAGCAGCTTCAGTGTTGTCCAGGCTTGACCACTCTGCACTCGAGACTGATGTACCGCTCCTCAAACACACCAGAACTGTTTGCTGTCTGTTGTTGTTGCTGGCTTTCAGGTACACAATTGTTAGTTTTTAACATGTAAATCCTGATATAATTAAATACTATGTAATATTAGTTATTTGGTCAAATGCTGACATGCTGTGTGTCCTTTTTTCACTGGAGACAATGTGTGACTGTACAGTATGGACATGTTGATTCTTCTCCTTCAGACACATCAAACTGAAACATTCAGTTTTAATATTTAACTTGTGATTAAATTGAACAAATACCGAAAACAACAGTTTTGTACATTCCTTACAATCTCAGTGTATTATTGTTTGTGAGTACTGTGTAGATCATGACTTGCAGAAATTTATAATATTGCTTAGAACATCACAAACACCCGGACCTTTGCTTTAACCGGTAAAAGTGCCCCAACAACGTTGCACTTGTCACGCCACTGCGTTCTCTGTATTTGTCGGGAATACAGTATTTTTGGAACTTTTGGGTAATTTACGGCCATTAAAATGATAAACGCTAGTAGTTATATATGGTACCTTTGCAGAAGGTGGGGCCTCTCCAGCGGGAGTGCTGCGGCTCTGAAGGGGAGTGCTCTGAGGTATGACTACGCCACCTCGGGCCACTGGAGTCGAGGACCTCCCCACAGCCTCCCCTCACAGCACCTCTGGATCTGAGCACACCAACCCCATCACAAAACAAGTGGCAAAAACTGGTTTATTATAGTTGAAGCAAGTTGTGACTGAAAAACTTGCCAAGCGAATGAAAAGCAAACTGGAGAAAGTGCGACATCTGGTGGAGAACATGGGTAAGGTCAGGTTGAAGACACGACGTGTGTGTGTGTGAGAACATTATTGTATCACGATACCATGTAGGTTAGTTTTATGATATCAAAATAAATAGTTAAACTAGTACTAGTTTTGTTTTATCGGTACATTATTCTAGGTAGAGGTTTAGACATATTTAATAACAAATGTATATTACAAATAAGTTGCAAGATTATACAGAACCATTACTTTCCTTAAATCTAATATAACTGTAAGGTCAGGGATCGCCGGGGGTGGTGAACCCAGGTGCAGAGCACAATGGACAAGTCGCGAAGAACAAGGGCCAAGCAAACCTCCAGGTCAAGGGCACTAGCGGGAGGTCAAGAGATCGGCCGAACAGGCTGGTCAGGAAAATCCAAGAATCGGGGATCGAGAGACAAAAGCAGGGGACTGGTACATGAGAAAACAATACGAAAGGTAAGGCTTTGAAATGTGACTAAAGAGACGACAAGACTTTGCGATGAAGGCTGGGAACAAAGGGCTAAATATACACAGGGGGGTGATTAGTAGGGAACTAGGAGCAGGTGCAGTGAGAAACCAGAGACAAGGACTGATGAATCAATAATGAGGTGTAAGGGCGGCCGCTGGCGGAGATCCTGGGAACTGTCAGGTAGTAGGTGTAACAATAATGCAAGAATTCCCCGGGTATTTAACTTCAAATGTTGTTTTCACAGGTGGTGTGTGACTGAAAACTATAGTTTGAGATGTGTAGCACAACATGGCCTCCTTCTTTTATAAATTAATTGCACATAGTATTTTTTGCACATAATATGTGTAAAATACTCCCTGTGGAAGAATTTAATATGTATTTTTTTGCAGAAAAATATATTTTTGCACATTTTTTTGTATTATTTATGTATAAAATTCAGTTACTCAAAAGCTAGGGTTATTTGTCATTTTGCATTGTATTTTTATAAATCAGGAAATCAGTTTGACTACCCTAGTTATATATAATCTTGTTAGCTCTCTAATTCCAATGAATTAAATCATTATTATCAACGTCATCTAAGCCCTATATTGTACCTTGAAATCACAGAAAAAATATTATTTTTAAATTAACATAATATAATTGTAAATAGTAAATAATTAGTTCAATAATAAATCACTATCAATTAAACATGTCTTGTAATTTCTACACAATTCTTGACTGTTATTATAATAACAGTGAAAAACACTGATAATCTTGTTATCATGGCACCTGTCAGTGGGTGAGATATATTAGGCAGCAAGTGAACATTTTGTCCTCAAAGCTGATGTGTTAGAAGCAGGAAAAATGGGCAGCGTAAGGATCTGACGACTTTGACAAGGGCCAAATTGTGATGGATAGACGACTGGGTCAGAGCATCTCCAAAACTGCAGCTCTTGTGGGGTGTTCCCGGTCTGCAGTGGTCAGTATCTATCAAAAGTGTCCAAAGAAGGAAAAGCGGTGAACCAGCGACAGGGTCATGGGCGGCCAAGGCTCATTGATGCACGTGGGGAGCGAAGGCTGGCCCGTGTGGTCCGATCCAACAGACGAGCTACTGTAGCTCAAATTGCTGAAAAAGTGAATGCTGGTTCTGATAGAAAGGTGTCCGAACACACAGTGCATCGCAGTTTGATGCGTATGGGGCTGCGTAGCCACAGACCAGTCAGGGTGCCCATGCTGACCCCTGTCCACTGCCGAAGCGCCTACAATGGGCACGTGAGCATCAGAACTGGACCACGGAGCAATGGAAGAAGGTGGCCTGGTCTGATGAATCACGAGTTCAAGGTGTTGACTTGGCCTCCAAATTCCCCAGATCTCAATCCAATCGAGCATCTGTGGGATGTGCTGGCCAAACAAGTCCAATCCATGGAGGCCCCACCTCGCAACTTACAGGACTTAAAGGATCTGCTGCTGACGTCTTGGTGCCAGATACCACAGCACACCTTCAGAGGTCTAGTGGAGTCCATGCCTCGACGGGTCGGGGCTGTTTTGGCGGCAAAAGGGGGACCTACACAATATTAGGCAGGTGGTCATAATGTTATGGCTGATCAGTGTATATATGTAACGGGTGTGCGTGGTCTGCCGTATATCTGGCTAAATGCACATCCGTTGACGTCTACGTGATCTGCGTTGTGTTCTGTGATTGTGACTGTGCTGACGGAAGGAAGGACCCGGACTACAAACAGCTACTGGTTGCTCCTTTAATGCAAGCCGTATGGCGGTGGTATCTGTACAAATCAGTAAAAAAACAGAAAAATGTTCTTTAACCTGCAGTCTCTTCCACACACGTAGTTCGTCAGTCTCCTCCTCTCAGTGAGCAAAGCGCGAACTCAGCTAATTTACACTTACATAGGCAATCTAAGTTAACATAGTTCCTACGTTAACACAAGAGTGATTTAGATGACTTTAAAAATAAAATGAAATAAAATACATTTCCAATACATTTGATTACATATGGTTTTCAGAATGTTAAACACAACCAGTAAAATATTTGTGTAAATAATGAACTAACTGAATAAACATACCTGTACAAATCAGTAAAAAACAGAAAAATGTTCTTTAACCTGCAGTCTCTTCCACACACGTAGTTCGTCAGTCTCCTATTAGCAAATAAACACACAGGAAACCCCGTAGCACTGAAAAACATGTGTCTCCCGTATAACTTGTAAAAGTGTATTTACAGGGCTTACATTTTGACAACACGGCTGCATGTTTACACTCTTAAGACTAGCATTCACTTTATAACTGCATATGGTTATATTATATTATCTACAAAACGAAATAAACTCTTAATGATAACCAGCGGAAAAATCATTACCTCCTCTCAGTGAGCAAAGCGCGAACTGAGAGAGGCGCAGAGTTGACGTCGTAATACTGAGACCTCTTAAAGCAACAGTACAGGTATTAACACTTCAGTTTGAATATACTCTAAACCGTACAAAACATGTTATGAACTTAATAAAACACATATTATTCAATATTTATCAGGATTTGGTGAAGTTTCAACAACAAAAAAAATAATAATTTCAACCTGGTTACATTCACCCCTCCTGAAATTCACCAACATCCTGATTGAGGAATGTCTTACAGGAGGAAATGTCTACTACTGACACAAACTGGCACAAGTGAAAAGGTAGACCTAGTCCACAGTTAACTTAAAAGTTACCTCAAATACAAGGTTCAGGAAAGAAAGAGGTTGATCTGGTCTCTAAATTCCCCTAGATTAATGTGACGCCTAGTACGCCACACAACACTTGACCTCAGAAAATATTATCCTGTAGACATTTGTACACATAATATCACTCAAATTTTGCACTAAACCAAAAATCTCAGCGCATACGCATTTTAAACATATGTTAAAGCTCAATAGTCACTAAGTAAAATATTTGGACCCTTTTGGAATGGTTTCTGAATCATTGATTCTATCAATCTGTTAACTGACTTCACCAGTCTCCCTGCACGTGTCCTAATGTGGCTATTCGATCCACTGTGTGAGTGTGAGTCAGTGCGAACTGAGGTGTCAACATGTGGTGCAGGTGCAGTGGATGGACTGTCAACAATGACCCTAGCAGGACTAGGAACTAGACCGGGTGGGACTAGTTCTTGTGAATCAGACAACTTAGACTCGGGACAGTCTCCAGGCGACAAGACTGCAGGCTCCGTCTCATCCCCAGAGCATGACAAATCCTGTGCAGTGTCTTCCTGAGGCATCACTCCGACCATAATAGCTGTTTCATCACCAGAGTCGCAATCTTCCTGATCAGACTCCTCACTTTCCAATGACACGTCACCAGCATGTTCAGATTCATCTTGACACATCCCAGGGAGTGGCAGGAAGTTGACCTCAAGTAACAGATTCCTATGCACAACTCTTGTGTGTCCATTTGTATCTTGTATTTTGTAGACATGGATGCTGGGATTCGCACCCACAACTGTGTATACCCCATCCTCCCACTTGTCGGCCAACTTTCTCTTCCCACGTTCTGTCTTATTTGCCACCAGAACACGATCACCTACAGACAGGAAAGTACCCTTGACACGTCTGTTGTATTGCTGGGCCTGGTGTTGCTGCTCGGCTGATGAGTGTTTCTGGGCGATCTCCATAGCACTTTGCAGGGAGGAAAGCAGAGACTTGCCATACGAGTCATAGTCAACGACTCCAGGGTCATTCAACCCCTGCTTGAACATGACGTCAACTGGCAGTCTAGGGACACGCCCAAACATGAGGAAAAAGGGCGCGTAGCCTGTAGTCTCATGAACAGTGGCGTTATAAGCGAACGTGAGGGTCTGGATCTGTTGAGGCCACTGGTGCTTTTCTTTGAGAGGAAGAGTACGGAGCATACTGCCCAAAGTGCGGTTGAATCGCTCTGTCCCCCCATTGCCCATTGGGTGGTAGGCTGTTGTATGGGATTTCGCAACACCAGCCAGCCGGAGTAGCTCTGCAATCAAACTGCTCTCGAAATTGGCGCCCTGATCAGTATGTATCCTTTCAGGGAAACCATAAACGCAGAACACATTATCCCAGAGCTTCTTTGCGACCTGCTTTGCTGTTTGATTGGGACATGGGAATGCATGAGCGAGTTTGGTGAAGTGGTCGGTGACAACTAGAACGTCCACAGATCGCTGCTTGCTGTCTTCTGCCGACCAAAAATCCATGCACACCAACTCCATTGGAGCAGAGCTCTTGATGCTTTCCAGGGGTGCACGAGCAGCAGGTTCCGGTGTTTTTCCAACCACACATCTTTGGCAACATCTGACATACGCCCGTACATCTTTCTCCATATCAGGCCAATAAAAGCGCTGCCTCGCAAGTGAAAGAGTACGATCTTGACCCTGATGACCTGCCAAATCGTGGATGCCTGACAACGCTTTATCCTTTAGACCCTGAGGCAACACGTACTGGGATCTTTTCTGCTTGGAAACAGGGTCCCTTGTCACCCTATACAAAACACCATCACGGACTTCCAGCTTGTCCCATTGTTTGAACAACCTGAGTACATTTGAGTCAGCACCATGCCTTTCTCGCCTAGATGGTCGCCTCCTGGTGGCAATGAAGGGTAAAACCTGAGAGATGACAATGTCTTGCTGCTGACTCAACTGTAGCTCCTGGGCAGAGAGCACTGGCAAAAGATCCAGACCACTTGATAGCTGCTGAACGTGTTGGACTAAACAGAGTGCTCTGAACTCTGCCGCATCCACCCAGTCACAGTGTGCCTGACAAAGAGCTCTGATCTCGGCCGCATTACACACAGAGTTGTTTATAGATCTGTGGGTCTGGGACTGGCAGCTGACCCTGAAAACATCCTGCACAGAATCCTCCTCCACGGCATTGGCTACCTGAATCAGATTGGAATACGGCTCCTTCAGCAGCCTCCGTCCAATGGATTTTGAAAAAGGGTCACGGCTCAGGGCATCGGCCACCACATTTCTCCTTCCAGGCAGGTGTTTGAGATCAAAGTTGTACGATGCAAGTTTAGACACCCAGCGGATTTCACACGCGTCAAGCTTTGGCTTAGTTAGAAGGTAAGTAAGTGGATTATTATCCGTCCAAACAGTGAAGCTATGCCCCTTCAGCCAGTGGCTAAACTTATCGCATACACTCCACTTCAAAGCCATGAACTCCAGTCTATGGGCAGGATATTTCCGCTGTGATGCACTGAGTGTCTTGCTCGCAAAAGCAATAGGTCTGGCCTTGGATTCCCCTTGGGGCACTTGAGACAGCACCGCACCAAGCCCGTCCAATGACGCGTCAACTGACAAGATAAATGGTTCATCGAAGTCTGGGTGGGCAAGTACGACACATTCCAACAGCATGGTTTTCAACTGGTCAAAGGCGACCTCACATTCCACAGACCAATCTGCAGGAGTAAGCTTGCGATAAACACCGAGAGACTTCCTGTCCTTCGCCAACTTTCCTCGTCTCTTTTGCCCTGCCGTTAGTGCAAACAAAGGTTTTGCAATGGAGGAACAGTTTGGGATGAAGTGCTGATAATAAAACACCATGCCAAGGAATGATTTAATCCTCCGAACAGAGGGCGTGCACTCATCATTCTCCATCAGATCTTGAACTTTCATTTTAGAAATTACCTCCACCTTGGTGGGGTCAACGGACACACCCCCACCGTTGATGACATGACCCAGGAAGCCGACTTGTTTTTGCAACAGATGGCACTTCTTAGGGGCCAGTTTTAAGTTGTTCTCCCGTAACCTCTGAAACACTGTGTGTAGCCTGGACAGAGCCTCTTCCTCTGATGGTGCGAAGACTAAAAGATCATCAAGATAACACAGGAGTTTCGTGAAGTTCATGTCCCCAAAGATCCCAGTCATCATCCTCATGAAGGATGCCGGACTGTTACACAGCCCCTGTGGCATGCGGTTGTATTCATGCAGTCCAAGGGGAGTCGTGAAAGCTGTGTATTTCTTGTCGTCTTCGTGCATCGGAATGTTGAAAAAGCCAGAGGTGAGGTCCATTGTACTGAAGAGGCAGTTGCCACCAAGGGCAGCCAAGCAGTCAGACTGGTGTGGCAATGGATGGGCGTCCTTTAAAGACCTGGCATTCAACCACCTGAAGTCGGTGCAAATACGCAACCCACCGTCCTTCTTCCACACCATCACCAGTGGCGAAGCATATTCACTTGACGACTTCCTGATAATCCCTCTCTCCTCCATATCAGTGAGAACCTGCCTCAATTTCTGGTAATGGGCTGGGGGAACTCTCCTGTATGGTAAGCGAAAAGGCCGATCATCAGTGAGATGAATGCGGTGCGTATACCCCTGGACTTCACCACAGTCCAGTGGGTGCTTGGAGAAGATGTCCTGGTATTCGGTTAGCAGCTGCGTTAGCTGAGACCTACAGGCTTCACTAACCTGACATGAGCTTATGTCAATGTCGCCAAGGCCTAACTCAACCAAACTCTTTGTCAGCGGAGTATCAGGACAGGCACTGAAAGAGATGTTAGTTCCTGGATTCTCTGCATCTGGTTGTTTATCTCTATTAGGCCGTTGCTTAAATGCCTGTGATTGTTGTTGCTCTGTGTCCTTTGGTTTCTCTGCAACCTGTAGACCCTGGAAAGCATCTAGGTCTTCGATTGCCAAGCATGGAGATACATCCGCCAATTTGCAATTCCTCTTTAGGGTGATCGCTTTCTCAGAAGGGTTCACAACTGTCATTGGCACCCACCCATCACCCCAGAGAGGTGTGACAAGACGACCTACGAGCACACCTCGTGGCACGGCCTTTGAACTGGTCGGTTCTACAACAACTGTGCTGCCAGGTGACATAGGTACATTAGCAGGGAGTCTGCCCCAAACCAAGTGTTCATGTCTGGGTAGGAGTGTCACCGCCTGGGTGAGCTTGACAGTGCCTATTTTTTCCGGGGCTGCAATCCCTCTCCAGCGTTCGACATTGGTGAACATCGACAAGAAGCGATCAACCTCAGGTTCAGACTGATGGTCATGTCTGGATGCAATATCCCAGTAACCGTCGTCACTTTTCAGGACCCGTATCAGATGTTTAATGACATTGGAACCCAAGATGAGATCGTCATGCTGACCGGGCACAACCAAGGTGGGTACAACAATGCGAACACCGTAAATCTGCATCTCCAAGTCATAAAAGCCCTCAGGTCGAGCCTGCAAGCCACCACAGCCAATCAGGACAATGTTCTCTTCAGGGTGCTGTTTCTCAGGTAAGACACCGGCAGAGCTGAGTCTCTCAACTGCGTGTTCACTGATGCTACATGCCATCGAGCCAGAGTCTAACATGCCTGTAAGTTGCACATTGTGATTGACAAGGACAGGTGTGTAGAACAGCTCGCCAAAGGCTTGGATCTTCTGAGCAGCTTGGATGACTACGCGAGACCCCTTAGGTGCAGCAGCGCAACTATCCGCATATAGGTTTGCCAGGTCGCAGGTGTCAAAGAGGGATTCATCTACGTTACCCACACCGCCCCTCCCCGGGTGTGGGTCTCCTAGTTTAACTGCTGATTTTGCCCACCAGCACCGTCGCCAGATTGAAAGCGGTTGCGTTGGTTGGTCCGCTGACAGTCCCTTTTCCAGTGACCAGGGGATAAACACTTCAGACATCTGTTTTCCCGTCTGCAGTGAGACAGTGTTGAATGATCAGGAGTCCCACAGACCCTACATGCCCTCTGGGAGAAATGTGGCACAGCCGCTTGAGTGACGAATTTAGCTGGCACTTGTGTCTGTTGTGTGACTAGTCGGTCTAACAAGCTTACCAAGCTCTTCATGCAATCATTGTCGACACCAGCAATATTCGGGGAAGTTACAGGAACAGCGATGTGCGGAACATGTGAGTCAGTCACAGGCACCTGACACTGGGAGTGAACTTTGTGCACTGCTGTGCTTGACTCAGGTGGCTTAACAGCTGCAGCTCGAGCCTTCTCACCCTGCATGTGCTCATCAAGCCTCTCTTGGATTTCACAGGCCGACCATTTCTCTGCAGACTTGAACTTGAAAACACCTGCGAGAGACTCATCAGGACAGTGTTTAATAAACATCATGCTGACTTCATGGCCTGGGTCATCGATGCTACGGCCCTGTCTCTTTAGGCACTCAACTGCTACATCCACTGTCTTATTCAGCCTGATCCAATACTCCATAGCGTCTTCACCTGGCATGGGCAGTGTATTATAGAAATCCGCTAGAGGCATGCTTGAGTACGTTAGTTCGCTAAAGTATTGTTTCAGAATGTCAAAGATTATGTGAGGATTGGCAGTGTGGTCAATAGATTTGTCATTCCGCAGCTTTATCCTTACCACATCCCCTGCTTTGCCCATAAGCCTTGCCAGGATTTCTTGCGAATGCTCAGAGACTGGGACTGCTCGCTTCGTTAAGTACAAAGACATTAGATTTTCCCATTCGTGAACTGTAAACTTGTCTGAGCCGTCACCTCTGAATATAGGTGGCTCCCTTGCATCTGACCGCATGATGACACTAACATTAGGTAGCGTCGTCTCTGTAGGCTGTATAGGGGTGGGTGTTGTGGTGCTATGTGAGGCCCTGTCAGATTGTAGCTGAGCTGTAATTGACTTGCCTAGCTGTTCAGCTAACTGTGTAATTAATGAACCTAAGTCTGGGCTCTGCTCACCCTGCCTTGACCTGACATGATCTACATAGCGGGTAGAGGCAAATCGTGGAGAGCCTAACTCTGCAACACTAGGCCCTGGTGTTCTGGTCTCTAGAGGTCGATGGAGAAACCTCCTACCCACACCAAACTGGCACTCAAAGGAAGCACGTTCGGCATCATCACCTTCACTCTCAACTGAATATGTTTTACCTTCTGCCATGTTTCAGTCACTCTGCACACAAATGAAACTGAGAAAAACAAAATCAAATAGAATCAGCAACAATGTGGCAAAAATCAAAGAGCATCAAATAACAAAGTTGAACAATCATATCATTCAGTCTCATAGATGTTGTTATATTGGCCAATATTTTTTTTCTCCTTTTTATGTCCGGTCTTCGCTGAAATAGCCCAATTCGTGGGTTTAACTATAAAAAAAAAAAAAGGTCCAGTGAAATACTTGGCACAGTCCAGAGAAATACCTGAGTACCCAAAGTGATAACAGCCTCCCTCGGTGAACGAGCTGACGTCGATCTTTAGACCAATCCTTGAAAGGTCACGGCACCATTGTAACGGGTGTGCGTGGTCTGCCGTATATCTGGCTAAATGCACATCCGTTGACGTCTACGTGATCTGCGTTGTGTTCTGTGATTGTGACTGTGCTGACGGAAGGAAGGACCCGGACTACAAACAGCTACTGGTTGCTCCTTTAATGCAAGCCGTATGGCGGTGGTATCTGTACAAATCAGTAAAAAAACAGAAAAATGTTCTTTAACATGCAGTCTCTTCCACACACGTAGTTCGTCAGTCTCCTCCTCTCAGTGAGCAAAGCGCGAACTCAGCTAATTTACACTTACATAGGCAATCTAAGTTAACATAGTTCCTACGTTAACACAAGAGTGATTTAGATGACTTTAAAAATAAAATGAAATAAAATACATTTCCAATACATTTGATTACATATGGTTTTCAGAATGTTAAACACAACCAGTAAAATATTTGTGTAAATAATGAACTAACTGAATAAACATACCTGTACAAATCAGTAAAAAAACAGAAAAATGTTCTTTAACCTGCAGTCTCTTCCACACACGTAGTTCGTCAGTCTCCTATTAGCAAATAAACACACAGGAAACCCCGTAGCACTGAAAAACATGTGTCTCCCGTATAACTTGTAAAAGTGTATTTACAGGGCTTACATTTTGACAACACGGCTGCATGTTTACACTCTTAAGACTAGCATTCACTTTATAACTGCATATGGTTATATTATATTATCTACAAAACGAAATAAACTCTTAATGATAACCAGCGGAAAAATCATTACCTCCTCTCAGTGAGCAAAGCGCGAACTGAGAGAGGCGCAGAGTTGACGTCGTAATACTGAGACCTCTTAAAGCAACAGTACAGGTATTAACACTTCAGTTTGAATATACTCTAAACCGTACAAAACATGTTATGAACTTAATAAAACACATATTATTCAATATTTATCAGGATTTGGTGAAGTTTCAACAACAAAAAAAATAATAATTTCAACCTGGTTACATATATATAATCGCTTAAAAAGGTCTTACTATTATTGTATTACTGATAACCTGCACATCACTGCAGCAATTACGTGCTCTCCAAAGAATATCTGTTTAAAGAATAATTACGACAAGTGTTATCATTGCTATTTTATCCAAGGCTAAAGAATAAGTAATGGCATGTACTGTGTTACTTTCGATCAGTGGCATACCTTCATCTCACCTGTGGGATGGGGGTCGGTGCTAAATTTAACTTACATTTAACTTACACTTTAACCTGTAAATAACACTAATGCTTCTTATAAATGTATAAATGCCAGGCTGTCGGCCCCTCCGCCAAGCAGGTCAGGCCAAGACACCTCCTGCGTCTTCCGCTGACTTCTATAGGGGCTGCCTGAACTACTGAAGTAAACAATGCTGTATCTTACTTTTTATTGAAATATAACAATAAGTAGAGATAAGTGTCCTTAAACTGGGAAATGAAAGTACAGATGAAGTAAAGCATCACTCACTGAAAACCGCATTACATTGTGTCTCTGTCAGCCCGAGAAGTATTGTCATGTGTTACTGTATCGATGTGTTTGTAATGGTGTTGTCCTATATGTAATGAAATTCTGAAACAATACGTAAAATACGTTGCTAATGTTGTGGCAACATTGTGTGTTAGCAGGGAGGGAAATAAGAAACAGGTAACCATTACTTATTTAATGAAAAACAGGGAAACAGAAATAATAAATTAGTAACCATGACTTATTTCTTGATAAAACTAGACATAAAAAAAACAGGCAAACTGAAAAAGTAACCAACAAGGAACAGTAAAAATCAGTAACCATACTTATATTTTGAAAACAGGGAAACAGAAATAAGGAATCAGGATCCATTACTTATTTTTTGCAAAAATCTGAAACAAGGAATGAGCCCAATACTTTTTATATTTGATTTGTGGTTTTCAAAAAATAAGTAGTGGGCATTACTTTTTTATTTTTGCAGAAAAACTGAAAACAGTAATAATAAATAAGTATCCATTGTTAATGTATTGAGAAACATTGAGAAAAAAAATGTAACCATTACTTATATTTCGAAAACAGAGAAACAAAAATAAAAAATAAGGAACCATTACTTATTTTTGAAAAATAAGGAATAAGGAATCAACTTCACGGAGGTAAAATACATCCATTGTAGAGAAATAAGCTTTACCTTAGAATATCTTACAGGTGCTGACGGTATCACTGATATCGTAATCAGACTACGGCTAAACACACATCCAACACTGGTGTGAAATATTGGGACGAAGAGGAAAATCTATTTTTGGAAGAAAACAAAAATCTGTATTGTGGATTGAACAACACAGGGGTTACAATAGTAACTAACTAATCTAGGCTAAATAATAACAAAGATAATAACAAAACCGGCCAGCCAGGGCGATCACTCGGACACATTGTCACACACACACAAAACAATAGCCACTAATTGATTAACAATGACAGTTGGTTCAAATCCCCCAAACTGGTTCTCCTAAAATACAAACATCATTCTTTTCTTATAATTTCTTAAGGCACAAAAAGGTAAACAAACCAACAGATTTAATTTTAATAGAAGATTCACAACATATAAAATACAAATTCAAATGCCTTTTTAACAATCCTTCATGCATATGATTTTGGTTGAGATACTAAATAAAAATGGAAAGGTTAATACATTTAAAACGCTGCTTTGTTATAAAATCCAGGAAGTAAACAGGAAACCGCAGGTCAGCTGAGCTGGAGAGATGCCCTGTATCAGGGGAACAGGAAACCCCTTCAGCTCTAGAGCAGCACAGGTGAAGGAGTGCCAAGCAGAGCCGAAGTGACAAGTCTTACTGGTCTGTCCTTAACACAAGCCTTAAGGATTTCATGTTCAAGGAGTTCATTCAAGATAAAGCAGAATATAAACTCTTCCCAACAAATAAATCAAATATTTAGAGCTTGAACTCTAGAAATTATCTATCAAACTCCCCATTAAAAAGCAGGCAATCTAACTGATCCTCGACATTGTGAGAAATGGACTCCTTCTCCTATTTGTTTTAAAGTAAATTACGAAAGACCAAAATAAACTGGTTATTTAAAAGCCAACTATTTTAACATGATTAAACTTAACGTTAATACTATTTTATTGGGTGTAGTATTTTACATTTTCATAAAACAAAACAATTCAATTTTTTAATACTTATGATTAAAATCTTTTGAAATCAATTCTTAAAATCACTTAAAATTTTTAAAATCTTTGTGATTTTAACGAAAAACAAAACAATTAACTTCAAATAAACGTGCCCAAAACAACAAAACAAACGTGATTAAAGCAAAACTGCTCACCAACATAAAGGTCAAATACATTGAAAATAACTGAAAATGCACTGGACAAAATAAAGAAACAATTAAAAGGTAAAAATAAAAAACAAACAAAAAAGGTCCAATGCATTTAAAATTAAATCCAAAACGGTCAATGTATTTGACAAAAGAATATAACAAAACTAAACCAAAAAACCCCTAAACAATTAGTGGTTTAAAAACAACTAAATCTTTAAAAACAATTAAGATTCATTTTTAAAATCGTTTTAAAAACAATCATCCATAAAATAATTAAAAGATCTTGGACTCGGGCTCCAGCAGGGGGAACTGACCGTCCCCGGAGGTGGGTCCCATCATGGGATCCTGAGTTCCCCCAGATCTTGTATGTGCCAGTTCTTATAGGCTTCCTCCTTGCCCCTCTGATGGACCTCCAGATTGACGTAGTCCCTCACGAGCACCATGCCCCTCCGCGCGATGACAATCGGGTCCAGCTCCTGCTTATTGAATAGACAGATATTCCGTCCCTCCCACAGGGCCTGCTTCACTGCGCAGACGACACGCCACCAGCACCTCAGGGTAGAAGATGTTAGTCCCCTGGCAGGACCGTACAAGATCTGCTGGGCGGTCGCCCGCGCAGGAACTGCAAACCTGTGGAGGAACGGAGAAAACAGGAGCCAGACCCTGTGGGCGGAGGGGCACTCACTAAAGATGTGAGCCTCCGTCTCCTTCCCCAGGCAACCCTTATAGGGGCAGGTGTCATAAGGAGCTATGCCCCTTCTGTGCATGAACACTCGGGTGGGGAGACACCGACTCACAGCCATCCAGGAGACATCTTTCTGCGTGTTCGTGAGGCAAACGTGCGTAGCGTTAGCCCAGATAAACCGGCAGGTTTCGGGAAGGAAATCTTCTATCCGGCTGGTCTCCTGGGTAGATCTCATCTGGCTACAGATGGTCTTATAATCCCAGGAGGCCAGCACGACTTTATGGAGGCCTACTTCGAGCGCAAAGGCTCGGAGCGCCCTGTAGAACGGCGGGGGATCCCACGAGTGCGGCCTGGTGTTATCCATGGCGCAGAGGCCAAATGGTCTCAGGCTGCTGACAAAATAAAAGCGATTCATAAAACTCACCTTCTTGCCAGCAGCCTGGATGTTCTTGACCACATAGGCCAGCCCCTGCGCCTTAATCAGCCGCACAACGTCCGGGACCCCCCTGCCTCCATCCAGGGTACCCTTCACCATCTGCACTCTTTTCAGCCTCTCCATTTTGCTCCCCCAGACAAACCGAAATATAATTCGGGTCACTAATTTTGCGATGACCTTGTCTGGGGGGAAGATCATTCCTACGTAGAGGAGTATCGGGAAGAGGATGGCCTTTACGACCAGCACCTTACCAGCCATCGTCAAGGTCCTTGTGCTCCAGCCGTGGATCTTCTTTTGGACCTTCGCTATGGCCTCCTCCCAGCTCCGGGTGCCCGTGTTGGTCCCGTCGATCGTGATCCCCAGAACCTTGATAGACGGCTTCACAGGGAACACGGTCGGCGGGCCCCGGCCGACAGGCCATGCCCTGGAGAGGTAGACCTCGCTCTTGGCCTTGTTGACAGCGGCCCCCGTCGCCCTGCAGAAGCCGTCCAGCAGTTCCTCGACCCTGGCCACGGACGGAGCGTCCGTGCAAACCACGGCCACGTCGTCCATATAGGCCAGAACCCGGGAGATGGAAACCTGTCACCCGGACGTCCCGGCGGATCGCCTGCATGAACGGCTCCAAGCAGAGGACGTACAGCAGGGCCGACAGGGGACAACCCTGCCGGACCCCCGACCTGACCGGAAATGGTTCGGTCAGGTGGCGGTTCACAAGGACCCTGCTGCTTAGACCGCTGTAGATGATCTTAACCCACTTCCTCAGGCCAAGAGCGAGACCCATCCTCTCCATAACGAGCTGCAGGTATTCGTGGCCCACTCTGTCGAAGGCTTTCTCCTGGTCCAAGCTGATTAGGACCAGGGGAAGCCCTCTCTCGTTCGAGTAGGCCACGACATCCCTGAGCAGCATGGCGTTGTCGGCCGCCGATCTCCCCCGGGCACCACAGACCTGGTCGAGACCCACGACTTGAGGGAGTGGCCGCTGCAGCCGGAGCGTCAGTGCTTTGGCCAGTATCTTGTAGTCGGTGCACAGGAGGCTGACCGGCCGCCAGTTCCTCAGATCTTTTTGGTCTCCCTTCTTGTGAAGAAGGGAGAGGATACTCTTCTTCATAGAAGGGGCCAATCTGCCCTCTCTGTACATCGACCCCAAGACCTGGGCCAGATCTTCTTTAAGCACCTCCCAAAAGATCTTATAGAACTCAGCAGGGATCCCGTCGGGACCCGGTGTCCTTCCAGAGTTAAGCCTCTTTATCACCTGGGAGAGTTCAGTGGTGGTGATCTCTGGATCCTCCTCCGCCTCCTCGTCCCTCTCGTTGCGGGACTCCAACAGGGACAGAAAGTGATGGATCAGATTTTGATCCACCACCATCTGATCGTACAACTCCCTGTAGAAATCCCGCACCACTGTCTCAACAGCCTCTCTGCCCTCCACCTCCTGCCCCGAGGAGTCGATCATGGAGGACATTGCAGGCCACCTCTCCTTCGTTTTCTTGACTTCTCGTCATCCTCCATGATGCAGATCCTGGAAAGGACCTTGATCTTTTCTTGCTCCTCCCGATAGAGGGCGGAGAGACTCAGTTTGACCCGGGCCACCTCCTCAGCTAGGTCGAAGCCTCTGAGCTGTAAAAGACTCAGGCGCTGGAGGCGGGCGTTTAGATGGGAATATCTCACCCGCCTCTCGCAAGCTTTCTGTTTCCCCAGCTGAATGAAGTAGCCCTTGGTTCTTTTCTTCACCATCTCCCACCACTCTATGGGAGAATCAAAAAGGTCCTTCAGGGTCCTCCACTCCTCGAGGCGTCTGCTAAAGGTCTTAATAACACGAGGGTCATCGAGCAGGGAGGTGTTGAGCTTCCAGACCCCAGGCCCCGACTCCCGTGTGCTCGGGATGAGTACCTCTGTCATCAGGAGCCTGTGATCTGAAAAGAAGACCGCCTCCGAAGACATGGCGGTCCTCTCCAGTGGTTTACTGAGGAGGACGAGATCTATCCTGGAGAAGGAGGAGCCAGAAGAACTCACCCAGGTGAACAAGGGGACCAGGTCCCGACCTGCGTCACAGAGTTCAAAGTCCTTAACGTTAATCACAAAATGACTGACTGAATCTGTGAGAATCCCATAGAAACCCCTCCAGGCTGTCCACCAGTTTGATATCGTGAGTTGTGCTTCACCTGTGGAGCACTCAATCAGAAGGCAAAACAAAACTATCCTGACAGGACCCTTGAACCGTCAGATTTAGGCCGTCTGCTCTGGGACACTAAAGCTGCGGTATTGGGATTGGGCCTGTGGGCCATAGTGTGGGGACCCCCGGTATAGTGCATGGCCTGTCAATAGTGCAATACTATATGGGAGTAAATAGTCATACGGGATTAAAAATATAAATATCAACTTTTATTCAGTCTGGGACATCTAAACCTCAACCAAAAAATCCAGTACCTGGTGGAGCTTAAAAAAGAAAACACCAAACTGATTGAGGACAATGAAGAACTGTTTGGAAGTCTTCAACCTGAAAGAAAATGGCAAAAGAAGCTGCAAACAGTTTGGATTTGATTATTCTTTTGCTTAGCGGCAGGCAAACAGTCGAGCCAAGCCAAAGATGGAAAAGGGATCACAGCGTCAGTGTGGTATTTTCTGTAGGATTTCTCTCCATTTAGAGGTTCAGATACTTCATTAGGAGATGGATTTGTGACGGGGATGCCTTGCTTACCGCAGGACTGGCATCAAGCACTGGCTCCTCGAACAGGGTGGCTGATCCTGCAGGGTTGCCCTACCAGTGTCTCTGTGCCGGTCGTCTCCCTCCTCTGCCAGTAGCTCCGTGGGGAGGGCATCTGGGATAGTGGAGCCAAGGAGCCAAGAAAACACACTGAATGTGTAAAATGTGTCCATACCAGGGTTTAAAGTGAGGTAGTGGTGTGCGTAAGTGCGAAATGAGGTTCCTCAGAGCAGGACAAGGTGTAGAGCCTCTATCTATCTCTATCCCGAGGCTCTGCTCTCCCCTCTCACAGGTGCTGGCAAGGCGGGTCTGTTTTCCTGTTCAGGGGGCCGGTTCACTGCGGCCGGTCCTGGTGTTCTGGACTCTGCATGCCCTCCCTGGAGGAGGGAGTGGGGCTCCAGTGGAGTGCTTGACCATCGTGGGTCTCAAAGAGAGGTGACAAAGGTATTTTTCTTTGTAGTTTAATCCTCTTTCCACCACTTTTGTTTTCTTACCCCCTACCTTCTCCAAACCCTCCCCGTCTAGATCTTCTGCTGGTCCCCTTAGGGGTTCTTCTTCTCCCTGCTGCTTTGGCATCGGGTCTCCCCCTTGTTCCCGCTTGGGCTCTGGGACTGGTCCACCGAAGCTACACCCACACCTATACCCCGTCCTTATCCAACACCATCCACATCCTTGTCAGAGACCGTCTCACAGAAAAACCTATACTGGATGTCCAATAAGATACCCATAAGAAAACCCACCAGCACCTTTCCTCCCTCCTGTAGAAACTATAACACTCGTCTAGCAGAAGACATCTTTCTCTCTCATCAGACAGATCAAACCTTTAGGAGCAAAGCACATAACTTCCTGAAGTATTTATCTGCTGAACTGCAGTCGGCCTCCTCTGTCTCCCTGGTCCGCTGGACCGCGTTGACTTGCAGTCTGGTTGGCCGCTCCCAGCGAGCTCCTCCGGTGCAGGACTGCTGTAGAGCTGCAGGATTAAGACAGAGAAACTAGGAAACTAAGAGCTCGACTGATATAGGATCACCTCCAGCTTGCCTCTGTAGTAACAAAGTGGAAACCAGCAAAAAAAATGTCTCTGTGGCAAAGATCTCCTCTGGGTCCCCCTTGTGGTGATGGAGGGAAACCCGAGTCCAAGATGCATGTTCTATCCATCTTAAACTGAAGGTTTGTTTTAAACCTAACAATGTTACTAAACAATTTCACAGTCTAGTGAGTGTGAGGAGAAAGGAGTGCTTACCTGCCAGGAGTAAAATTCACTCTAAATCACTTTTTTAAACAATCTATAAAATAATCTGAAAGACAGGAAGAGAATGTGTCGAGTTGCAGAGAACATTGAACGTTAACCTCGTGACCCTGATTGATTGATTGATTGTTTACCATTCCTTGTGATTTAATACAATTGTGGTGTTTATCTGTGTCTGTAACTGTTATTAACCAAAGCCAGTCAGTTTGGTTGCCAGTTCTGGTGCCGGTTCTGGTGCCGGTGCGTCAGCAGGCAGCTGTCGTCACATGTCCTTGCCGTGAGCGTCTGTCCGTGACCCTCAGTATTCATGTCCCTGAACCCCCAGGGACGCCTGCATGGCGCAACGGCTCTTCATCTGTGGTAAAGGAGTTTGTGTGGAGGGGCTGTGGGTTACTGGTTAACTGGGCTCTGCAGGCGTGTGCCAATTCCCCCCTCTCTGTGTTAGTAGTGGGGGGGTTGTGTAGGAAGGCACAGTGCCAGGTCTTGCAGCGCCCCTCCTGCGGGGTGGATCTGCTCTGATCCGGCTGAAGGCCTTCATGTGTCACTGGGGCGGACTTTACTCTGATGCCGGTTCCTCCCCAGTGCCGGAGGTTTCATATTGGTTGATTTGTCGAGTGCACCAACCCAGGTGGCAGCGTACCAGCCTTTAGCACGGCCAGGGGACACGGGGCAGGGGCCGCAGGACAGGGACAGAGTGTCCTGGTGGAGCTCCAGGGTCACAGGGTCACAGGGTGGCTGGGCTGGGCAGCAGTGTAGTGCGTTGAGATCCAGTGCGTTCCCGAGGAGGGTGTGAGAGTGAGGGGCCGGGGGGGTCAGCACAGCAGGGAGCTCATCAGCACCGCTGTACTCAGGGCCACCCGCTCCCAGCCCCCCAGCGCTGATTACACATGTCTAATGAAAAGGATGAGTTCATTGCCTGCCCTTTGATTCCCCCAGCCCTCACTCCCCCGCTCTCTGTATTACTGCAGCTGTCTGTGCCGGTGCCACGGCTCGGCTCCAGGATTAGCCAGCGCAGTGTGACGGCTGCGCCTTCCTGCGCTGCATGTGTCTCTGTCTGTGTATCTGTGAATCGGTGAAGAATTAGTATATCGGTGAAGAATAGTAACATTCTTACAGAGGGGTGTCTGTGTGTGTGTCAGTGTGTGTGTGTGTGTGTGTGTATTCACAACACCCAGTGATGTAAACGAAATGTAACATTACTAAGTTAAATTAAGAAATCCTTAGAAGAACCATAGAATATATATGTAATATAAGAAGCATTGAATATGTAGCGTAAGGTACACTTATAAATTTCAATTAAAGAAGTGAATTTATAGTATCACCTTATCACAAATCCTGGAATCTTGTAGAGCTCAATTTCTGTAATAATTGGACGCAGACACCAATTCCAAAGATATAAATTGTCAAATTTATTCAAAACAAAGACTAAATGTAGCACTACACTAATTATACAAAAGGGAAAAACTAATTAAAACTCAACTCTAGATCAACAAATCAAAAGACAAATCACTTCCGTGACCAAATCAAAGACCATGGGATCGCATATGATAACACAAATCGTTAAACAAAAAAGGTTATAAACACATTGACTCCAATACCGGTTAGTAAGACGAAGGTGAGTCTCTCGTTAGTATTATTAGTCAGACATTAAATAACTACGCAGGTTAGTATTTATGTCAGGTAACTTCTCGTTATATATATATCAGTCTCATTAACGTTTAGGTGCCGAGAAAGATCCTATCATTACTTGTTACCACAATTTCCCTTAACTGATTATTATTCAATGATTAAGGATAGGCAGGGCCACCAATAATCTAACGTCTATTAACTTGTGTCAATTTCAGACTAAACAGTTAAACAGGAATGAGAAGATATTTCTCGGCGTTGACAGATTTTATTTCTAAAATTATCAACAAAACAGTTTAATGCAACACACGTTTATATTTAAGTAAACTAAATGATATTACACATTCTAGAGTTATGAATCACAGATTAACATTTCTAATTGATTTCTCACATGTCATGAATCATGAACTCCAAACTGTTAAACTTATGTGAACTTCGTCGCAGAGAGGCCTCTCTGTCTTCGGGCTCAGATAACAGCACACGGCACGAGGTCCGTGTGGTTTGGAACAAAGGCAGTCCAGTTCGGCTTTGTCCAAGAACTTCCACTCAGTCGATGCACCTGGAAGTTGGGGTTTCGCGAAAGTAGAGTCGTTTCCAAACAGATTTTCCACTGGTTTGAAGGCTCCAAGGTTGTGCACAAAATCTTCTTGGCAAGCAGGGTCTCTCACCGTACTTATTTGAAGACAAAGTCTTTGAGGAAAGCAGGGCCCTGTTCGTTCCAAGGGTCAAGTTTCTTAAGACTCAATAGCTATTTAAATGACTGACACTTTCGTATGCAGTCGACTTAGTCAATTGTCCAGCTGTAAAACTCCACTGATCAGGTGGGCACAGGCGGGCAGCGCAGTCTGTAAAGTTCTTTATTTAATAAAGTCCTTTAAAAGAATTCTTCGTACGGCTCAATCTCCTTCTCCCAGTTTAACTCTTCTGTTGCCGGCAAAGACTTGGTTGGTTTCTGGTTCCGGTTCTGGCAACAGAGCTACAGGTTGAGCTGTGGCAGCGAGTTACTGGTTCAGGTGAGAGAGAGAGAGAGAGAGAGAGGCCGTGCGCTGTTCTTTATACGTCTGTCAGATCAATAGATGGTTGGTTCTTGAGTTCTTGAGATTGGATTTCGGTTTCAGCCCCCAGTGTCCTATTGGAAGGGGGCTTGATTTATGACTGATGTCAATCCATGCCATCTTTTGGAAATGCTGGTTGGCCTGGGTTCATAGCTCTGTGTCGGGATTTCGGCTCTCGTCCACTTCAAAGAGTTTTTATCACCTACAGGCCCCTTCCCCAGACATGTCACAGCAGGACTCCAAACTATTTGGCTTATTCTCTGTGCCATCCTCCCCAAAACTGTCACTTTGATGTAAACCAGTCCCAAGCTTTAAGGAAATCTAATAACTTTGGGGGGGAGAGGTCTTCTTTAGATCAGTGCTTCATCTCAGAGCTAAAATGCTCTTATCAAAATACACCCAACATAACGCTACAAATATATATGTAGAAACTGTGAAATTTCAATGAAACTCAATAAAAGCAGCATTTGTAATAATATTAGTAACAAAACATTAAATTATATTAAATAAATATCTAATGTAATCCATTCATGCAATAAGATTAAGTAAATACACAATATGTGTGTATGTATATTTATATAATTTACACATTACAATAGCTTGGGGGTGCAGTCTGAAGACCTTAACGGTCTTGGTTGTATTGACAGTAAGACATTTGAACAGCCTTCAGTACAACTAACTAGTTACATTCTTACAGAGATAAAGAACGAAAACACAATTTTAATAACGACATTAAGTACATGAAACTAAACCACACTTATTTAACTTAAGAAATACAGTATATAACCGACATTTAACTGAGCACAGCTCTCGTTGCTAGTTAGATAATTCTCCACGGTCAAACAGAAGCCTTATAGTAGTAATTTTCTTACAGAAATAAAGAATGCACCCCATGATGTTAAGAAAAAAATAAATTAAAAAATACTAAAGTAACTTTAGACATATTAAATATGTATCATTCATTAAGTATGTGTCTATTAAAACAGTAGATTTATACTTTTTCTAGAAAAATAGTCTCCAGTCTCAGCATCTCAGGGGTGAGACCGACCCAGCAGCACATAAACACAATACAGACAGAGGCCAGAGGGAGCAGCAACCTTAGAGACCACAGCGAAAGACAAGCGCAGGGAGACACAGTCACACTAGAGTCACACCGGATCATGCGTGAATCCAGCAGGTCTGTAGTGAGATAGGGTTAACCCAAAACAATCAGGCACAGAAAAAGAGAGATGGGCTAGAAATAGAGAAAACCAATACAAAAATACATACATACATAAACAAATAACCATAATAACAGGGTGAGTTATAAAGACCAAACCGACACACTCGAATATTTGAACGTTTTATTAAGAACTTGCTTCACCGAAACAGTTCACACAGTCACTCCACTGATGCCCTGACAGGATCACACTGCAGTGCAGGGGCTTCACAAGCAGCACGTCCTGCTCTCAGCACCGCGGGGGGGTTTGCAGGAGCGGCAACAACACAAAACAGACCCCCTAATGACTGAGAATTTATTTATTTATTGGTTTTCTCTATTTCTAGCCAATCTCCGTTCGAGCCCTAGCCCGGGTTTTCTTCCCACAGGCGCCTGCTCTGACCCTGTAGGGGTTTTGATAAGGGCTGGGGGCAACACAAACAGCCTTGTAGACTCACATTACACCAGATCCCTGTGCTATAATCAAGTACACAATACTAACTCCATTTAAAAACAAAGCCGGAAAGATGTGCCAAATGTTTGAAGACGCTCCAAAATATGGCGATAAAAAGGTCAAGTTTAAGAATGGGACATTTTTACATATAGAATACATGGGAATATAAACCTATAGGCCCCTAGCCTGTGACTGATGGATATTACCAATCGCTGCGTTCACAGCTCTCTCATATCAAACCCCTGATCTGATATGAATGTGCAGTTCTTCTCAGGATGCTCAACCAGAAAGAGAACTGTAAAGAAAACACATAAATAAATAGTAATTCAAACGTATGTAATGAGTCAGAGTTTTCACAGTCATGTTTCGTGACTTTTTAACACACAGACACAGTTAGATCCCTTTCCCCCGGGCTGTGGTCCCCCGCTATTCAGTTTTCTTATTTGAACGACACAAATGTGTTGTTGTTTCCAAGCGTTTATTAGGTCTCTGTTTTAGGGCCTCAACATAGTTTTCTTTATTGTCACAAATGAGTAAAATGTTGTTGTTTTTTTTATTTAAAGTTACACATTTGTTTCTTTTATCTTACTTTGAAAACCTTTTTCAGCCGACTAATGTCATAAAGACGGAAAGTCTTTGTAAACAGTTATTTCTGGTGTGTTTGAGGTATTTGGTCTAGTTATTTGAAATTACATACTAATCTAAAGCAGATTCCCCCTGAGTATTTGTCATAGGCTCCCTGTTTGTATTCAGCATTGTGATTTATAATAATGCATTTGATTAAGGCTGAATAAATCCAAAATAAAATAAAAAAATCTTGATCTTTGTTAAAATGAACCTTTGTCTTTAGCCTGTATTTTACTGATAAGTCAAATCCCGCCTAAACAATAGCTTGTACATCGGACCCAAAAGCCAAATATGTCCACCAGTATAAAAACTGTGTTCATATGATTTAAAATACAAGTGCTGAATAAAACAACCAATCAATAAGATTTTATTAAACATGCTGTTAGAAGGTGATACACATGGCACCATACTTCTTGACAGACCAGAAAAACTGATGTGGTTGAGGCTGTACTTTTCATTTCAGGGGTGATGCAGACAGATGACGGGGTACGAGAGTCAGTGTCCTGTGCTGTGGGACGTGTGACGGTGGTTCAACCCCCTTAAAGCCTGAGAAATCCTGTCCCCCAATGTGTGTAACGCTCCAGACGATCACTAGTGTTGTATTTTGAATAATGTTCAACCAGGCTTAATAGCCCTGCCCGTTCATTAACTGAATTGTCCTGAATTCAAGGTAACCATTAAGATGCTACTTATTCTTACAATTGCTAATCTGGTAAATCTCAATCATTTAATTTTAAACCCCTCTTAGATGCAATCTTCACACTTTCAGGTTAGTGTATTTTTAATGTCACTATTTGGAAAGTTTAATTTGTCTTTAGTGCGCTCACAGACAGGCGGTGGTGGGTGGTCAGTTTAGTTATTATTGAAGTTATTTGTAATACAAATCAATACAAATGTAAAGTGAAATTAATCTTTTAAAGCACAAACATTTCATTTAATTTTCCTTTAGTTTACTGATCCTGTCTGGAAATGATAATACCTTTAAGGAAAAATAAAAACAACAAGACCTTGCAGTTCTCATGCGTTTCTGTACAGCCTTAACAGTGTCAATGCTGAGAATTCATACAACTATCTAACTAACTAGACAGACACCCTGCATTGGCGCCGCTGTAATGTGACATTGTGCTGTCCGGTCGGCTCTGGAGGATCTGTGTCAGGGGGTTCAGATCAGAGAGGGGCTGTGAATGTACGGGCCGCATTCCTCGCCGCTTTTCAGGCGGCTCTCCAGCTTTTTTTATTTTCTTAGCTGGACTCTCCTCCCCCACCGCTTTCTCCCCAGTGCGATGAGATCAGCCCTTTTTAGCAAAAACGATGGATGACTCAGAGTGTACAGGAGTCAAGGAGGTCATTAAAACAATACTTATTTAATCTGTATACAGAGACACAGCGAACTTTGTCTTTTTAACTACTTTACTTATTTTGAACGTTATTTGGGGTACGAGTTGTACAGTAAAGTGAAATCAGATTTAGCAGAGAGAGACACAACAAGAACATGTTTTTGTACAAGATAAGAATCAGAGAGGTATCTATTTTATTAAATGCTTCTTTATTATTAATAACATACACAAGGTGGGGAGGAAGGAAATGATGCTACATCAGCTCAATGTATAGAATATTAATCTGAATTGCGCTGGTCCTGTTTCTGCTCACGTTTCAAAGATAATCAGTGAACTATTGGCCGGGTGACTGAGAATCTGCGATGCTGTTTTAAACCCTAGATGTTAAGCTATATGCTGTTAGGTCCCAGCTGTTGATTTGACAGATCTGTTCAGGGTGATGCTGTGTCTGTCTGTCAGTCTGTCACCATGTGTAAACATGAAAAACAGCTTTATGTTTCACCAGACTACATACAGTTAAAAGGAATGCCACATGGCAAACTTGGCTCTTGAAACAGAGCAGGACATTAAGGCTTCTGGATATGCGTGAGCTCAGACCCCCACCCCAACCCAGACAGCGCCGCTTAAACTCCTCTTGAGGAGCCCTATGTGTAATAAAAATTATAAAATCGATATATGCAACAAGCCCACAAAGTATTTTGAATATAAAGTATTGACTATTTCTGTTTGCTATGTGTGCTTTGTTACAACCGGAATTGACTTTGATATAGAAAATACATTTTATATTGCACTTAATAATAATAATAATAATAATAATAATAATAATAATAATAATAATAATAAAGCATTTCCCAAATTTCAACATTTGTAGCGAAATAGTCAAATCTATCACATCAGTATGTCATGTATTTCAGCACACTGTGCATGTTTCAACACAATTGCACATTACTGAGATACAGACAATGAGTCTCATAAAGCAGTTTGCAAAACTAGTGAAATACATCTGGTGTCTCACATATCTGTACAATATCAGCCCTGTTTCTGTTTACTGTGCATGATTAATAAAGACATTTTGAACTCTTTATTTGAAGGTTCGAAAAGGGTGTTTTGAAGAAATGGAAAATCAGAAGTGTTTCTCACACTTGCATTACAAGAGTCACTTAATTGCAAAAATGGTTTAAAACCATAAAAAGGAAGACTTAAAGTCAGACACCCAGATAAGAACTATATAGAATTTATACAGAATATCATTGAGATGCTACTGAATCACGTTACTCAGACAGGGTAGGGGGGCCCAGTCACATCGCCTCAAATGTAAACAGAGACGCTTCTCAAATTGTGAACAGACCCTCCCGTCTTCAGTGCCCTGTCAACTCCGCCCACAAATATACTAATTCTTCACCGATCCGAGGTTACTAAAGACATAGACATCTCCTCGCCACCCCCACTCGCTCAAAAAGCTCCAGACCGACATAACCCTTGTCCATTCGAAAGAGGTAACTGCTTTGGCCCTGTTGAAGAGACAGCCTCGCGGATCTCGCTTAAGTAAAAATATCTATGTTTTCTAAAGAATCTGAAGGGTATACATAGCGCTCTTTTGGAGCTTCACTCGTATAGAGAAAATAGCTATTTTACTACAGAATCAGTCTGGCTTGAAGACAAATCTTTAAGGGTTTGAAAAACAGTTGAAGACCGCCACCACCCTGCACATTCCTTCGGTGCCCTGTCAACTCCACCCATCAATATGGTAATTATTCTGTGACGCGGTACAAGCACCCTGCCCCCCTAGGAGGGGCCCCCCGAGTTCAACTCAAGTTCAAGGTCAAAAGGTCAAATCCCCCTTAACCCCCCTTAAAGAGTGCCCTGTATTACTACTGGCACATCATTTTCATCCTCATCACACCATTCAGTGACCCTCGTGCCCTGTGGATGGGCATTGTCATCCTGGAAGAGACACTCCCATCAGGAGAGAAATGTGTCACCACAGGATAAAGGTGATCACTCAGAATCACTGTGTCATGATTTGCAGTGACCCTTCCCTCTAAGGGGACAAGTGGACCCAAACCATGCCAGGAAAATGCCCCCCACAGCATAACAGAGCCTCCGGACTGTAGGGTTCCAGCATTCAGGCCTGTTCCGTTTTCTTGGTGTCCCACACATGCACTCGGCCACCAGTCCAGAATATGGTGAAGGATGACTCATCTGACCAGATCACTGTTTTCCACATCTCTGTAGACCAGTGCCTATGGTGTGTGCACCACTGAACTCTCAGATGTGCATTTGTCTTTGTAATGAGGGTTTTCTGCGCTGCAGCCCTGCTATAATATCCTCTCTGTGTGGTTCTCAACGGACTGTGCTTGCTGACACAATCTGATCACGTCCTGCATTGACATTCTCAGTCACCTGGAAAGAGTTGCTGTTCTGTTCTTACGTATCACACTAATGCACGAGCATCACGGTCATCGATTGTACGCTTTCGACCACAATTTCCAACGCTGTTTACTGATGTCTTTCCCATAGATCTCATTGCAGATGTAACTTCAGTCTCTGTTCCTATTGAAACACGAGCCAGTTGAGCATCTGTGTGACTGAAGCTCCTGTCATTCGTGCCCCAATAATGACCCTCTTTCAAAGTCACTTAGATCCTTTCCTCTTGCCATCTTGATCCAAAATCCATGTCAGGTGGGCCTGCTCAGCATTGTTATATATGCCACAGAGCATGATGGGATGTCTTTCACTCTTCTATTTTAACTGACAAGGACACTTTAGTTCGAGTGCACTGACGGTACTGTAGCCCACCTATAATGATACACTGGTGTGTGTTGACGTTAAAATAGTCATGATAGTCATGGTAGATGTGGAGGGGCCCCTAAACTGTGCTTTGATTGGGGCCACAACATTGACAAACCCGCCCCTGAGATTGCCGTACTGGTCCGGAGCGTGTGGCGCCAGTCCTCTGCTGCATCGGTACTGGTTCTGGCCATGACGGTCGACTGAGAATGGCTTTCCTGCTCAGCTTCATAAAATTGGCTTTACAAAATGATGGCCTAGTTATACAATTAAGAGAGACTTCCATTGTTAAGTAAAGAAGAACAGTTTTTTGTCTCCATTACATAAGCAAGCAAATTATTAACTTTTAATATATATATTTTTTTAAGTTCACCATGACCTACTTTTTCTTGAGTTTTTGCCAAAAGTCCTGTCGGACTCCTGAAGTCTCCTGAAGATTTCTGGCAGCGCTGCAAGATTCCACAAGGCTGAATTGAAATCAAAGCAGAGTCTGCACACTGGCGCCTCAGCATGGCGGACACTTGCGTTACCACACTGTGCTCTAACCCCCCCCCAGGAGTTCAAGCACAGGCCCCCACTCCATGTACACCGCACCGGCGTGTCCGGGGGAATGGACCGGTGACCAGACGATCGCAAGGCCCCCGGGCCACAGACAACGACGGGACGCCTCCGCTGGCAGCATTTTACTGGCCAAGTTGGGTTCCTGAACGACCAAAAACATCCTGATCTGTGGCTTCTGTGATTTTGGGGAATGTGGGGACGATGCAAAGGAAATCTGCAAAACAAACCAATACCTCTATTGTGCTCATTTGTTTTCACCCAGGAATGCCACCCAAGGGACCGGCCAGACTGCGCTGCTGTGCCGCCCTGCTCTGGTCAGCGCTGTACCCCGGCAGAGCGCTGGCAACGCCTGCACCCAAGCGTCACTCCTGCCCCTCATGGCCTACGCTCCTATCTCTGTACGCCCTCATTCACAACATTGAGTAGCGTGGCCACGGCAAAAGGCAGGTCATCTACAGCACAGTAACCGCACAAGTGTACAGTGCGTCTTAGAACTGGGTCTGGTTTCGAAACGGCCCTGGATTCATTCCAAGCGTTAAGCTGTGCTCTCCGAGCAAACAGCTGCTCTGGCTGAGCGCCATTAGGATCCGACCGGCAGATACACGTCTGTCAGGTCATGACTATACATTTGCAGCGAGTTTAGATTTAATGTGGGTTCAAGTCTCTGAGCAGTCTGAAGAGGACTATTAACCACTTTAGGTCCCAAGACTGAGTGCTCACCTTTCATTGTAATTCAACAATTGAAATATATGTTCCTACTCTTTCGTCTGGGTCAGTTTGGGATGCAGCCCAGGGTTATTTTCCAGGCAAACTACTGAATTTATAGATAACAAACTGTATAAACGCATTATGCTTAAAATACGTTAACCATGTCCTTTGTACAGACTGGATGGGAAATCCCCTTTACCTCTTCCTATTGGGTTCAATGCTGTCCTAGGGATTTAAAGCTATTGATGACAAGGATCCTTCTGCAGGACCCCAATCTAAACATAATCATATATTCACTGGCAGTTCATTCCTTTCACATGTATATACATATATTTGGATAAAAATATTTTTCCATAACACATGTTGAAGTTTTCATATTTAAAAAGTGTATATATGTATCTATCTATCTATCTATATATATATATATATATATATATATATATATATATATGGATATATACGTATATACACTTTTTAAATATGAAAACTTCAACATGTGTTGAACAATTACACTTACAAGTAAAAGCTGGGTTTATATATATATATATATATATATATATATATATATATATATATATATACACTCACCTAAAGGATTATTAGGAACACCATACTAATACTGTGTTTGACCCCCTTTCGCCTTCAGAACTGCCTTAATTCTACGTGGCATTGATTCAACAAGGTGCTGAAAGCATTCTTTAGAAATGTTGGCCCATATTGATAGGATAGCATCTTGCAGTTGATGGGGATTTGTGGGATGCACATCCAGGGCACGAAGCTCCCGTTCCACCACATCCCAAAGATGCTCTATTGGGTTGAGATCTGGTGACTTTTAGTTTAGTTTAGTACAGTGAACTCATTGTCATGTTCAAGAAACCAATTTGAAATGATTCGACCTTTGTGACATGGTGCATTATCCTGCTGGAAGTAGCCATCAGAGGATGGGTACATGGTGGTCATAAAGGGATGGGCATGGTCAGAAACAATGCTCAGGTAGGCCGTGGCATTTAAACGATGCCCAATTGGCACTAATGGGCCTAAAATGTGCCAAGAAAACATCCCCCACACCATTACACCACCACCACCAGCCTGCACAGTGGTAACAAGGCATGATGGATCCATGTTCTCATTCTGTTTACGCCAAATTCTGACTCTACCATCTGAATGTCTCAACAGAAATCGAGACTCATCAGACCAGGCAACATTTTTCCAGTTTTCAACTGTCCAATTTTGGTGAGCTTGTGCAAATTGTAGCCTCTTTTTCCTATTTGTAGTGGAGATGAGTGGTACCCGGTGGGGTCTTCTGCTGTTGTAGCCCATCCGCCTCAAGGTTGTACGTGTTGTGGCTTCACAAATGCTTTGCTGCATACCTCGGTTGTAACGAGTGGTTATTTCAGTCAAAGTTGCTCTTCTATCAGCTTGAATCAGTCGGCCCATTCTCCTCTGACCTCTAGCATCAACAAGGCATTTTCGCCCACAGGACTGCTGCATACTGGATGTTTTTCCCTTTTCACACCATTCTTTGTAAACCCTAGAAATGGTTGTGCGTGAAAATCCCAGTAACTGAGCAGATTGTGAAATACTCAGACCGGCCCGTCTGGCACCAACAACCATGCCACGCTCAAAATTGCTTAAATCACCTTTCTTTCCCATTCAGACATTCAGTTTGGAGTTCAGGAGATTGTCTTGACCAGGACCACACCCCTAAATGCATTGAAGCAACTGCCATGTGATTGGTTGGTTAGATAATTGCATTAATGAGAAATTGAACAGGTGTTCCTAATAATCTTTTAGGTGAGTGTATATATATATATATATATATATATATATGTAAACCCAGCTTTTGCTTCTAAGTTTAATTGGTCTAATTTAATTGCCAAGAATGTATCAGTGATGTCTGTTTGTGCCAAACTCACTTACTTTTCTGGACAAGTAAGACATGCCTTTCCATCCTGTATAAGTCACCCATTAAACCCGTAGATGTTGTGTAATGTTTTGGCTGGCTCTTATTAGACATGCCGAGAGAGGGAGGAGGCGAGGAGAGGGGAGGGGAGCGGATGGGCGGCATGTTATTGAGGTTTAAAACCCTGCAGCTGACCTGTGTATAAAAGAGCTCCCGAGCCCCTGCACATGACATCCAGACCCTGGGCAGGTGAAGAACAGGTAAGAGCTGCGTCTCTGTCTCTGTCATGCTCTGCCTGCACTGCAGTCTCGCAGGCTACTTTCTAAAGCGGTACAACTGCGCGTCTGCGCGGCGCTGGACGGGTCTCCACGGCCGCTGACACCCCGCGCACGGTGTCCCAAGACATGCGCTGACAGTAACCCCGGGACGGCTAGGCTGGTGCGGGGATGTGCATCTATGTGCGGCTCCACAGCTCGGTCCATATGTGCGCAGTGCGCGGACACGGTCCAGCTTGCACCGCAAATGAAATCGATTCTTTGCGTGGAGTCTCTTTAAACCTGCTTTCCCGGTTTGAAGTCCGACATCAGTTTTGCTTACCTTGGTGAACAAGTGCTAGCCCCGAGGTGGGGGGTGTAGGCTGTCAGTATGGCTTGATATCCCTAAGCACCACTAGCAACACTGTATCATCGGTGCTCCCACAGACACTAGCTTTTTAAAAACAACTTGATGTGAAGAAGACCAGTTGTCTCTGTTTTACCTGTGAATAGTGTGACATTTGTTTATTATTGAAAAATATAAATATCTATGAAAAGGTATCGTAAAAGAAATTAGAAACACCGTATACATTATTTTACTTTATGTTGTGTTGTTATGTTGTTCACCCAAGAACATATTATTTGAGTTGCATGTTGTAAAGCTGCACAGGTTAGAGGACTGTTGTGCTCGGCATTGTACTTGTAACTGCAACTCGGCTTATAAGAGAAATAAACCAAAGTGCCAGGAACAATAAATTGTGTCAAGGAGTCCTGATGTCAGCTGAACCCCAAACAACACGTCTCGTTTCACGGTTTACAATAGTATGGATTTACAATTAAAATCAATAATACAAACACAAATCATAAGAGAGACACATTGGGAATCTTCACAGTCTGTTTTATTTATGCCTCGTAATATGTTGTGAAAATAAATAACATCTCTCACACACAGGTCTTCATGTATAACAGACAATAAGAACAATAACACAACATATTCGTAAACACTTTTCCAAAGACATTTGAAAGAAACCTAACCTAATAAAGCAACTAATTGATTTAAAGTATTCTTAGTATTCACAGCTAAAACAGAGACTGTGAAACAATTCACGACTGGTCTTCTTCACATCAAGTTGTTTTTAAAATGCTAGTGTCTGTGGGAGCACCGATGATACAGTGTTGCTAGTGGTGCTTAGGGATATCAAGCCATTTCAGCCATGTCACAAATTATTCTTAGTATTCACAGATAAAACTGAGACTGTGAAAGAATTCACAATTGGCATTTTTTAAATAATAGTATATTTTAACCCTGTATCTGCTGTGGTTAGGGAGATGCATCTTTTTTCAATGATTCCAGGAGTTTGGTTGCATATATGTGATGTCATTGATTTTCACAAATCACTCTTATGATTCACAAGTAAAACGAAGGCTGTGACAGAATTCACAGCTGGTCCTCTCCATGTGGAAGTGGGTTTGAAGGCGCTAGCTGTGGTGGTTGGGGAGCCGCAGCGCTTTTCATTCATGTCGGTAGTATCAAAAGCTGACTTTACCGCGCTGGTGTACCTGCGTCTAACGGTCCGTTTTTTATCATTTGCACTTCTTAATTTGTGTTCTCCCTCTCCAGCGCAAAGCAGTTTTAATTGAATTGTAAACTATTTAAAGCCACTATGTCGCCAGTTGCGGGGCGGCCGCCCCCGGGAGTCGCCTGCCCTCCTCGCTGGGTGTCTGTGTTTCTATGATTTTATGTATTTTAACTATATAAAATGTAAACGGTCACTGTGTTGGTTGTGTGTCAGTGCGTCACTGTGTGCACTGTGTGTCGGTGTTTTACTGTGTGTTACTGTTACTGTGTGCAGTGTGAAGGATCAGCCCTGCAGTGGTATCTGGGTGTTGTTGCACAGGGCCGAGCCCTTACCTGTTCTGTCCACTCCGGACCTCCCGGATCACTGACTGACCGTCCGTCCTCTGGCAGGTCGGTGACCCCCCTCCCGTGGCAGTGAGTGCCTGAGCTGTGTGTGCCCCCCTCTCTGCAGTCAGCATGGTGCGCCGCGTGGCCGTGATCGGAGCGGGCCCCTCGGGGCTGGTGTCCTTGAAGACCTGCCTGGACGAGGGACTGGAGCCGGTGTGCTTTGAGAGCGGCCCCGACCTGGGGGGCCTCTGGCGCTTCAAGGCAAGAGCAGCTTCTGTGGGATTTTTCTCTCCTGATTTATGTATTTTAGTTTTAATTTAATAATCTACAGCTTCTTGTATCTGTTAAACCTTGTTTATTGTATTGTTGACCCTTTATTCTTCTTGGTGAAAAAGGCACTCAATAAATAAAGATTATTGTTATTAGTAGTAGTTGTAGTAAAATGGCTGCCGTAGTTGTCGTGCTGTAAAGTAACGGAGCCCGTGTCTGCTGTCTGCAGGAGGTGTCCGAGCAGGACCGGGCCAGTATTTACCGCTCTCTCACCGTCAACATCTCCAAGGAGATGATGTGCTATAGTGACTTCCCCATCCCTGCAGAATTCCCCAACTACATGCACCACTCGCGCATCCTGGAGTACCTGCGCATGTACGCCCAGCACTTCAAGCTGCTCCCACACATCCGCTTCCAGGTGACTCCGCACCCCCATCCCATGTCCGCTCTGGCAGCGTGGGCCCACAGCTGCACCTTTCAAGCTGTTGTTGTTTAAGTTAAATTGTGCATTGATATTGAGTGAGTGTGTAACCTCACTGCAGCAGAGCGTCCTGCTGAACTGGTCTTGCGGTTTAACGTTTCCTGATATTTTCCTTTTCTCCATGAAAGACAATCCCCTGGCTTTATCAATCAACAGTCTGTTCCACAAGAAACCTGAACTGAATGTCAGCACAACTGCTTTACTCTTAGATAAGCAGGGTGAGTGTGGCTAACCAGTCTCTCTTGTGTGTGTGTGTCAGACCTCTGTGCGCAGTGTGAGGGAGCGGCGGGATTTCTCTCGCACAGGACAGTGGGATGTTGTGACGGTGGACAAAAATGGACAGCAGGAGACCCACTTGTTTGATGCTGTGATGGTCTGTACGGGACACTACACCTATCCTAACCTGCCACTCAAGGAATTCCCAGGTGACTAATCCATCCTGGCCCGAGCCCCCCCACTGTACTGTGTTGCTGACCGAGCTCACGGCCACGCTATATTGTACCTTTATGGATTAGTGGAAGCTTATCCCATATTTGTTCCAAGCCTGGGGTCTTGCCCCTTGTGTGCAGCTGGCTTCTTAGGCACTACACGCTACACGCTTGATGCTACATGTATGGGAATTCACACAGGTCATGTGCTAAACACTCACACGAGGTCCGTTTTTGTCCTAGGGATTGAAACATTCGAAGGGAAGTATTTCCACAGCTGGGAGTACAAGGAACCCGATGAGCTGAAAGGGAAGCGGATTGTGGTGATTGGCATTGGGAACTCCGGAGGGGACATCGCTGTGGAGTCCAGCAGAGTCGCTGAGCAGGTGAGGATCACACGGCCTTCCAGTACACACCTGCCCACTGCCCAGACTCGCAGACACACTGCCCTGACTCACTGCCCTGACTCACTGCCCAGACTCACTGACGCACAAGAGTGCACTGGCCTCATCCGGAGCTTTGCAGGCAGCGGCACCTATATACCGTCACAGAGCCACAGAACTCAAAGCAGTCTGTGCAGGAGCTCAGCGTCGGAGAAAGGCAGGTGTCTAAGCGGCGTGTGCGGTGTTGTCCCCCCCAGGTGTACATGAGCACTCGCCGGGGGGCCTGGGTCATCCGCGTCGTCTCCGATAAAGGCATTCCGGTGGACGTGCAGTACAACACGCGCTTCGTGCACATCCTCTTCCAGATCCTGCCCATCAGTGTCCTCAACTGGATCGGAGAGAGAATCCTGAACAAGCAGTACGACCACCACATGTACGCCCTGAAGCCCCAGCACAGGTGAGGACAGAGACGTGACCTCTGACGCCCCCCACTCTTACTCTTGTGTGATGGACTTCCCCGTTGCAGTCACACCTAGATTGTGCTTTCCTGACAACTATGCGAGTGCTGACCTGCCCTCCAGTGAGCACAGAGGCATTGTGCTGCCCCTCGCCTCCCTCCCTCCAGGGGTGGAGTGGGGTGTCATTGTAGCTGAACGGCGCCAAGCCTCGGGCGCAGATGGGCTTGTCTCGGCTTGTCCGAGGTGTGTGTGTGAACGGTGTGCCTGTGTGCTTTCCTAGGCTGTTCAGCCAGATCCCCGTGATCAACGATGACCTGCCCTTCCGCATCCTGTCGGGCTCGGTGGTGGTGAAGCCCAATGTGCGTGAGATCAGGGGCTCCAGCGTGGTGTTCGAGGACGGGACGGTTGTGGACAAGATCGATGTGGTGGTCTTCGCCACGGGATACAACTATGACTACCCCTTCCTGCCGCCCTCCATCCTCGGCAAGACTGGCCACAGGTTGGGCCTGTACAAGCACGTTTTCCCACCCAACCTGGAGCACCCCACGCTGGCGGTGGTGGGGTTCATCCACGGGCTGGGTGCCATCATGTGCATGGCGGAGATGCAGGCGCGCTGGGCCACCCGGGTCTTCACAGGTGAGAGGGGCCGTTTGCCCACAGCGCCCCGCACACCCCCACAGCCACCGCCGTTCGCCCGGTGACCCTTACTGGTGACAATTCAACAGCAGGTCAGGGTGTGAACACTGAACACAGCCAGGCCTGCAGAGGGCTCTCATTCATGTTTCCATTCACAGGACGGAAGAAGCTGCCGTCCAAGCAGGCGATGCTGAGGTCCATTGAGAATGACACCAAGCAGATGGAGAAGAGGTAAGAGGTTTCTGCAGTCTTTTTCCCACTGTTCCTGACTTCCATCGCTGTGGTCCCAGTCATGACAGAGCTGTTCCCAGCCAGCAATTCTAAAGTGAGTGGGCATCTCCAGTGAAAACCGTTTCTTGCAAATTTCCCTAGAAACTTGATTGTTTAGTTTTAGTTTATTTCCAGGCCAAAGGAAGTCCATTGTACGAAGGAGAATGGTTAAGATTAATTCACTGTCTGTCTCTTCCTCTCCCTGCAGCTACATCTGCTCCAAGCTGGTCCCGCTGCAGGTGGACTTTGCCAGCTACCTGGACGACCTGGCGGGTGAGATCGGGGTGCGGCCGAACCTCTTCTGGCTGTTCTTCACAGACTACCCGCTGTGGAAGAAGGTCCTGATGGGCCCGCTCACCACCTACCAGTACCGGCTCCGGGGCCCGGGGCGCTGGCCCGACGCCCGGCATGCCATCTTCACGCAGATGGACCGCGTGACCCAGGCGCTGAAGACGCGGCCCATGCCCAAAAAGCCCGGGCCCTCGGTGGCACTGCGGTTGCTGAAGGCCTGCGTCGTGATCGCAATAGGCGCCGCCGTCGCCTACTACCTCCACTGGCACCCACCCGCCTTCCTGCAGGCTCGGCTCAGTGCCTTCATCGGCAAGGAACTGTGAGGCGCTGCAGTGAGGGGGGGGGCCCTGTGGCCCTCGAGCCCTGGCCCTGCCCGCCCTGCCCAGACTGTCAACCCCTCTCTGCCTGTTCAGTCAGGGTCCCACGTCTCTGTCACTCGGTAGAGGACCCCAGCCCCACATCAAACAGCAGTGTCCCCCCGCTGACACATTGTAGTCCTGTTTATTCCTGAGCACAGTCCCTGTCCCTCTCGTGTCACATGATGCCACAGTGTGATGTGTCTTCCTAGTTCTGTGCAAATAAACCACATACGTATACACATTACTTTTTTGTCTTCATTTTGTCTGTGCAATATCTTGCAGTGGGGCACCTTGAGCTGTGAAGGAGACTCCAGTTCTCAAAGGTATAGCATCTAGGTGTAGTAAAAAGATGGTAAAATATAGTATTCACACAAGACTATAGTGATGCTGTTGTCACATAATAAATGGGTGTAATAAATGGGCTGAAGACTACAATCCTGACCCTGTAATACGGCCCCCTACCCAACCACATGCCCCTGTTGCCTACGCCATGCCAGTGCCCTCTACAACACTTCACTGAATAGCTGGATTCAGTCCTGCTTTAATCTTTCAGTTTTAACGCCACATGGCAGAGCTGTCTGTGCCTCCCAGCTGGAGAGAAACTGGCAAGAGGTCAAAGCTTTGTCACATGCTGGAGTGTGTGGCGGCAGGGAGGAGGAGAGCTTTACAAAACCTGTCTTTCTTCCACAGCCTGAGGGAGCGTTCAGCTACACTGACAAACCGAGATTACAGCGAGGAATGTGTCTCTGTGCGGCCTGGACTTTGCACACTGATAAAGGGGGTAAAGTTAGTTCCTCTGTCTGCGTCGAGTCTCCTGGCTCTGTCGTGGCTCTGCAGTCACCATGGTGCGCCGTGTGGCTGTGGTCGGAGCGGGCCTCTCGGGCCTGGCCTGTGTAAAGTGCTGCCTGGACGAGGGGCTGGAGCCGCTGTGCTTCGAGAGCAGCGAGGACATCGGGGGGCTCTGGAGGTTCAAGGTAGGGTGGTGACTCTCACTGGAAAGAAGCTTACTGTCTCAGCCTGCCTGAGGTCCATACTAGCAGGCCTGGCCACCCCCTCCAACAGCCACTGGGCAGCACAGAGAGGCGCAGTCTCCCTGCCATCAGATGCACTCCAGTGTGTGGTTTTGGCCCAAGGTGTTTATATGACTTTATTTCACGTTTTCAGCAGACAGTCACACACGCAGTACCCGTGTTACCCAAGGTCAACGATCCAGAGTGTGAGAAACTCAGGAAAGATAAGAAAATGTGTTTGTGTGAGTGTGTGTTAAGGGGGGGAGGAAAATCAGTGCAAATGAATGCCAGCAGTTATAGTAACTTATCTAATAGTAACTTATCTAGCCAATGGGAACTGTGCTGTTACTGTCAATGCGATGCCAGCCAGCACAGACGCAGAGATCACGTTCCCTTCCCCTCTCATCTGCAGGAGAATCCCGAGCCGGGCAGAGCCAATATGTACCGCTCCCTCATCACTAACACCTCCAAGGAGATGATGTGCTTCAGCGACTTCCCGATCCCGGCGCACTTCCCCAACTACATGCACCACTCGCTCATCATGGACTACTTCCGCATGTACGCCGAGCACTTCCAGCTGCTCCCGCACATCCGCTTCCAGGTGAGAGGCCACCAGGGACCCCATCTGCTTCGCACAACACCTCCCAGTGCCCCCGTGTAAAAGACACCGATATCTTCCTCACAC
The DNA here is from genome assembly GCF_036373705.1 of Amia ocellicauda. Taxonomy (NCBI): domain Eukaryota; kingdom Metazoa; phylum Chordata; class Actinopteri; order Amiiformes; family Amiidae; genus Amia; species Amia ocellicauda. Next base: position 26,450,881 of record NC_089868.1, on the reverse strand, counting down.
ACGTTGTGCTCGAGCTGCCTGGCTACGTACAGCAGCTGTTGGTACCCCACACTCCCAGCCACCCATAAAGACCCGTCATCACACCCACCCAGAACCCTCAGAGTAGTGTGCCAGCTGTCAATAGTCTAATGAAATGAAAGGATGCTGATCTGATAAGATACAGCCAAAATGTTGCGATGGACAAACTGTAATTGATCATTACAGTTATTTTTTTATTAGTAAGTAGTTTTGATTGTCCTGGGACTTTAAACTGGAGTGTGGTTTCTTTATCTGGTATCGATATCAGAAGAAATAATATTTGCTGAATAGAGTCCTGTTATCTAGTGACCCCCACACACACAACCCACAGCAGTCAAATCCTCAGAAAACGGGTTGATACGCAAATTACTGCAATACTTTACTAATACGAGCTCAGATCAGCGGTAAGGTTGAGCTGCATGAATTCACCTTGAGGCTGTTTTATACAGATATAGGTTTATTAAACATGTAAATAGGCAACATGTATTTGCAAAGATAAGACAGAGACAAGCAGATAATATTAAGAGTGAGAGGAGATCTGTCCAATACTTGAGGCACAAAACATGTAAAATAACAAACCAGTATTATGATTACGCTCCTCGTTCCTACAATTCAGATCCCACACACAACTAGGTTTTATGTAATTGTGATTTACCTAATTCTGACTAGTACACAAATATACTACCTGTGTGGTTTACTGAGAGTCAGTTATGCAGACGGTCGATAGCGGGGAGGGCTGGCAGACTGCGTCCACTTGAGGACGGTTGCAAAGCTTTCAGGTTTGTGGTGGAGAAGTTCTGGTTCTGGTTCCGTTCAATAAAATTGAAATTCGAGTCGAAGCGGTCTTTCATTCCACCCCCTTGATTCCTACAGGATGTGTGTTGGGGGTGTGATGGCTTTGAGGAATGTGAAAATGGTTCAAATGTTACCTAGAGTTTCTAATCTTACAGTTGATATCAAACCAGCCAGGTGCTCTCTCTCGGTGACGTTAACTCAGAGTCTTCTTGGAATCCCAGGGGGGCTGGTCTGATGCCCATGTCAGTGCAGGATCAATTAGGATACGTGTGAATACTTCTCTTATCAAATGTTAATGGTGCTTTGTATGTGAAATAGAAATGGTCCAGTGGTTGTTGTAGCTAATGCTCTTTCTTTTAAGAACAAACATGGCTTATTCATGTTTTGGTTCTGAGGTAGAATGACTTCAGTGTCAATAAGTTAGTTTTAAGTTTCCTTTTATTATTTGTTTTTCAAGCTGAGGGAGAAGCTGGTAACACTTCTGTCAGCAGCATGTAGTTTGTATTTGGGTTTGTTGCTCTGGTCTGTGAATATATAAAGTGCCTTAAATGTCTGTGTTTCACAAAATAAATCTTCAGCTGCAATGTGGTGCTGGCAGCCCGTGTGTCAGTGGGGGGGGCTCCAGCATGGACATGTTATCTGTCGTACTTTGGTGAGAATAGGCCTGTTCAAAACTTCAAAGCTGTCTCCTTATGTCCTTTAACACAAGCCTACATTTCTCAGTTATGAAGGTATATGGATTTCTGTATATATTTGCCAAAATAAGCTTGTATGATTTACACAGCATAACCTCTTGTCCCTCTGTCTGTGTGTGTGTGTGTGTCTCTGTGTCTGTGTGTGTGTGTGTGTGTGTATCTGTGTGTGTCAGACCTGTGTGCGCAGTGTGGAGCAGCGCCCTGACTTCTCTCGCTCGGGGCAGTGGGAGGTGGTCACAGTGGATAGGGAGGGACGGGAGGAGACACACATCTTTGATGCGGTGATGGTCTGCACGGGTCTCAACACGGAGCCAGTCCTGCCCCTCAATGAGTTCCCAGGTAGCTGCCCCTTTCCACAGCACCGGCAGTGACGCACAAGGTCTGAATTCAGAGCGGTTCAGAGTCTGGTCTGTAGGAGCGATGCAGTCATAACATGTTTGTCTACAAGTCGTCTGATCTCTGATGCTGCTCGCTCCCATTCCTCCTCGCACACACTGCTGCTGAGATTTCCCTTCCCATTCCAGGGATCGAGTCTTTCGGAGGACGGTTCTTCCACAGTGTGGAGTACAAGGATCCGGAGGAGTTCAGAGGGAAAAGGATCCTGGTGATCGGGATCGGGAACTCTGGGGGGGACATCGCGGTGGAACTGAGCCGAGTCGCTGAGCAGGTGTGGCACCGTGCACAAACCGCACAGTTTAAACTGTTTTAGACTGACATTACACACAGCGGAGCTTCACACACAACTGTCATACCGCTGGACACAGCATGAGAACAGACACACAGTGTCACTCACACACAGTGCAGTGTCACACACTAACACACAGTATTGGACCTGTGCACCACCGGAAGCGGCACAGAACCGTTTTTATACACATTCACAAATCTTTTCTAGTTCTCTGCACTGCTGCACCCAGACTCAGGGCAGGCCGTGTGCAATGAGTAAAGTGCGGACTCTGTGCCAGAGCTGGGCCGAGACACTGACCTGTACCTGTGTGTGCCCGTTCTGTGCCACCCCCAACCCCCCAGACTTTCCTGAGCACCCGTCACGGCGCCTGGATCGTCAGCCGTCTGTCCAGCAGAGGACTCCCTCTGGACCTGAAGGTCAACACGCGATACATGAGCCTGCTGACCCAATGGCTGCCCATGGCGCTGCTCAACTGGGTTGGGGAGAGAGTCCTTAACCACCGGTATGACCATCGCCTGTACGGGCTGCAGCCACAGCACAGGTAATGGGTGGACTGCCTGCATCTGAGAGAGAGAGAGAGAGAGAGAGAGAGAGAGAGAGAGAGGGACAGAGAGGGACAGAGACAGAGGGACAGAGACAGAGGGAGAGAGGGAGAGACCATGTCAGCCTGCTTATTCTCTTCTTACACACAACCCTGCACAACACATGCAGTGTCCTCTGGGAGAGCTGTATCAGACCTCCAGTGCGGAGCGGGACGGGGTGTCTGTGTGCTTGAGTCGAGGCAGTGAGTTTGGAATCGGTACAGAATTGATGACTTTCCAAATTAATTAAAAATCGGTGATTGAATATAACGAGCATAACGAGAGTGCCTTGTCCTCTGAAGACAAGCTCTGTGTGTCTGGAGTGCCACCGCGGTGACGCGCACTGCTCTCTCCGCAGGCTGTTCAGCCGCACGCCGATGCTGAACGACGACCTGCCCGGACGCATCCTCTCGGGTGCCGTGGTGGTGAGGCCCGACGTGCGTGAGTTCAGGAGCTCTGGCGTGGAGTTCGAGGACGGGACGGGGGAGGACCAGATCGATGTGGTGGTCTTCGCCACAGGATACAACTACGGCTTTCCCTTCCTGCCGACCTCCGTCTCCCCCCAGCCCAGACAGCACCTGCGCCTGTACAAGAATGTCTTCCCCGCCGATCTGGAGCAGCCCACGCTGGCCATGGTGGGCTTGGTCAAGGCTGCCGGGCCCGTCATGCCCATAGTGGAAATGCAGGGGCGCTGGGCCACCCGAGTCATGAAAGGTAAGAGCAGCCCGGCGCTGCACAGCGCAGATCCAGAGTCACGGGTCAACCCGAACACAAGAGGCTGTCAAATGGGTCCATCCAACAGCGGGCATTGTGCCATTGCTGCCATTGCAAGCTGCCCTGTTGCATTGCCTGAGGGAGAACCGCGAGGCAGCAGCCCTGTGTTTCACTTATAGCTACACTCTGACGGGCTGAGGACAGCTTCCTCTTGTTCCTTCTATTTAGGGCTGAACAAATTGCCAACCACGGCAGCCATGGTGATGGAGATTGAGTGTCAGAGGAAGAGGATGGAGAGAAGGTAACACAATGCCTGGGGACAATTACGGGGGACACAGCCTGGGGACACACACAGTCACATGTTAGTATAAGACCTCAGTTCTCAGTGTGTGAGGGGCTCAGCTGACCCCCATTCCCCCCCAGGTTCACTCCAGAGCACCATGCCCTCCAGGTGGACTACATGCCCTACATGGACGAGCTGGCGGAGCAGTTTGGGGTGCGCCCCAGTGTGCTGGCGCTGCTGCTGCGGGACCCTCGTCTGGGGCTGAGTGTGATGCTGGGCCCCTGCACCCCGTACCAGTACCGGCTCCGCGGGCCGGGGAAGTGGGCCGGCGCTCGCCACGCCATCCTCACACAGTGGGAGCGAGTGGCCCAGCCAATGAGGACGCGGCCGGTCCCGGACCTGCCACGCCCCTCCGGCCTGCCCCTGCTGCTCCATGTGTCGGTGGCCGGCCTGCTGCTCTGTGCCGCTGTGCTCTACACTCGCCAGCACCCCCCCGCCTTCCTGCAGGACCCCCCCGCCTGCCTACAGCAGCCCCTCACGTTTCTGCAGAGCCTGTGGCTGCGTTTCGCTCCACAGTGACCAGCGCTGACTGCCAGTGGAAGCACCTCTCACCCCTGACCACCATCACAACATCCACAATCCGGCTTCCTGCTCTGATTGCCTGCCCTGCCAAGGACCCTGACCCTAGGGCTGAACTGTCTGCCGCTCTCGGGATCGTCTGGGGTTTATAAATCACACATGAGAATCCAGCCAATCACAGAGCACCATTTCCAGCCATTCCTGTGCCTCGTATCTTGTGTATAATTGTCATCCCGTGTCACACAGTTTGTCAAGAAGCAAAGCAGAGCTTATAACAAATAAAACAACACAGCAACAATCAACAACAAGCGCCAACCCACCGGCCCCTGAGCATGGGGGTGAGGTCAGTGTCTCTGCTTGTTTCAGGCCTGTGCAAGTCCTGTGAAAATATCCAGTGTGTCCCTCTCTTACACTTACTGACACAGCAACACATGAGCTGTAACATCAAAGCTGTTCACTCCACTGTAGACCCACTGGCATCTCTGCGCCGTGTCCGTCCCAGCGCCCACCTCTCAGCCCAATGTCACTCTTAGCGCCTCCTCTCTTTGCCATGTCCGTTCCAGCGCCCCCTCTCAGTTCCGTGTCTGTCCCAGTGTCGCCTCTCAGCACCGTGTCCATCACCAAATGCCCCGTCTCTGTTCTGTACCCATCCCAGCACCCCTTCTCAGTCCGGATCTGTCCCAGCACCCCCCTCTGTGCTGTGTCAGTCTCAGAGACCACGTCAATGACTTTAGACTCATAAGGCATTAGGTTTAAATCCATTCAGCTTGAAGCAGTTAAAATAATGTGTTCACTGTGTTCTACTGGATCAGCACATACATGACAATAAACTCACTGCCAGCCCGCAGAGGCACTCTGAGTCTCTTCTGTGTGTCCAGAGTCTGGAAGCCCTGGTCAGCCACTCAGACTCCCTCCACACGCAGGCTTGTGGTGTGTGAACTGAGGGGTCGGCCTGCCCCACACAAAGGCTACTCGGGAGGCGCAGCCAAAGGATGGGTCCATACCGCAGACACAGGGCATCGTCCACCCCGGCTGGGGAAGAACAGCAGGATCTCAGCCCGTAGCTGCAGCCACCAGGAACAGGATTCAATCAGCCACCAGAGAGCTGTAACTGAATCGGTGTGTTGTGCAGGGTTGTGTGTAGGAGGAGAACAGAGAGGCTCAATTAAAGGCTAAATATGAAACTGTTACAAAGCCTACTTTGGACAGGTTGCAAAAAGTCACCAAACTGAGCTGTGCTCTCCTGTGTTGAAGTTCATCAGGTTTGAATCTCTCTCCATTTGGTAAAAAGCCAAAGTAAAGTCAGCTGTGGACAAAGTCTACCTGCGGCCATTGCAGTGGCCGGTGGGAGGATATGTAATGAAGCCAGACAGAGCAGGAACCCCTCACACAATATCTGTCCTGCCTCGCTGCGGAGATTGTTCTCGGACAAAAGCACAGGTGAGGCTTGTCCATGTGTGGCAGGAAGACTTAGTGTAGTGGACACAGGCAGTGTGGCTGAAGCACAGTCTTGCCTACGGGCTACTACTGATGTGTGGATATGATAGGAGCTTTGAACAGAGGGGTGTAGCATCAGTGAGTGCAGGGCTGTGTGTAGTTTAGATCTGTGGGGCTGATCACACTGCTGTAACTGTGCTGTCTGCTGGGCGGGATTGCTTTACACTCTCGGTCCAGAGAAACGCCTCCTGTGGAGGGAGGGTCGTGCCAGCTGTAGTAGTGGTCAGGCGGACACTGCTGTTGTAGGACGTTGTATGTCAAATTGTTTGTAAAAATAATGTCATATATTGTAAAAATTGTATGTCTTTGCCAGGGAGAATTACAGTTTACAGATCAATCAAATGTGATTGTTCTGTTTAGCAGAGACTGCATTGGGCACACGAGATGCCAAATGGGGTTGGTTACTGCAATCACTTATTAATACGGTCTTACTCAGGAGACCCTATTTGGCAGTGTTTATAGTATACATGCGCAGTGTGTTGTGTGCGAGAGTTCATGAGCTCTGCGTGACAATTGCGTGTCTACGTGTCTGCGTGTCTGGCTCCATCTACAGGACACAGCGACACACACACTCATTATATGATACACAAACACACACACATTATAAACCCTATGTCCAGGAGTTCCTCAATGAGACACAACCCTGGTGTTTGAGCCCGTTATTATCGAGACAAGGGCAACACACACATTACACATCACAGCTGAATACAAATACTGACGACCTGAACCTTTTCACCTGGAACAGAGGAGACTACGTGGGGACTTGATCCAAGTCTTCAAAATCATGAAAGGCATCGACCACATCAAACCAGAGGAGCTTTTCCAGATCAGCAGGGACACACGCACCCGGGACACAAATGGAAATTGGGCTTCAAGGCATTCGAGACAGAAAACAGGAGACACTTCTTCACACAGAGAGGCGTCACAATCTGAACAAACTCCCCAGCGATGTGGCTGAAGAGACAATTTGGGGTCTACAATCTGTCTATATTCAATCGTGGAATCACATCAATATCAGCGTATCAATTAAAGATTTGAAAAAATAAGAAATGTAAGAACGAATGAAAGAGAAAAAGAATGACAGAAAGAAGGAAAGAAAGACAGATAGACACAAAGCGCGGCTCCAGTCAACAGATTTGGTGCGAGCAGAGTCAGGCCACGTGAGTCTGTGTCTGTGCGTGCATGTGTGTGTGTGAGTGTGTGCGTGTCTCCTCCCTCTCCCTCTCTCTCTCCCTCTCTCCTGTCTGCACACAGGCAGTGAGCTGCTCTACTCCACACAGAGTTGCTAAGAGCTGGAGGAAACCACAGGGCTGGACAGATTACTCAGTTTGTACTTCGCACTTTATTTTATAAGACAGGGAATCTCTATCAGCACAAACCTTGCACTAGTTCTGAACCCGAGTTAATGATTCCCCAGACTGAGCGAGTAACGCAGGCAGGTGCGGGCGTGTCTCAGGGCTGTAGCCTCTCTTCACACAGGGCCCAGCCCTGCTGTCAGGTGTCGTAGCTGAGTTGGATAGATGTGTGTGTATATATATATATATATATATATATATATATATATATATATATATTTATATAGAAGAGTCCAAACAAGCACTGACGTCTCCCTGAGCTGCTGTGTGTCTGTCCCATGGCCCTGCAGCGGCCGGTCTTGACCTCTGCAGACACTGGGCCGCAGGGATGGACACGCACTGCCTCCCTCCGCCTGCAGGACGCTGCCGTTATTCAACTGCAATCTGCGGCCGGACGCCACACTGCCTAACCCAGAGGTTCCCCAACTTTTTGGCTGTTGCCCCCTCTATACATTTGGGTCACAGCTCACACACCCCTGTCTCACATGTTCATATTTATTACAGTTTATATATTTGAAAGCCCTGGCACTTAAAAATGAATACACTTTTATTTGGCCATTTACATTAGTAACACCAGGATCTCTCGATGCATTAATCTCTCTACTTCTCACGGGTGAGTCTGAATCAACATAAAGCAGATACAGTAACGCACTCCCTCCATCTCAGTGCATTTCACCGGTTATTTAATATACACTGATCAGCCAAAACATTATGAGCACTGACAGGTGAAGTGAATAACACTGATAATCTGGTTATCATGGCACCTGCCAGTGGGTGGGATATATTAGGCAGCAAGTGAACATTTTGTCCTCAAAGTTGATGTGTTAGAAGCAGGAAAAATGGGCAGCGTAAGGATCTGAGCGACTTTGACACGGGCCAGATTGTGATGGCTAGACGACTGGGTCAGAGCATCTCCAAAACTGCAGCTCTTGTGGGGTGTTCCCGGTCTGCAGTGGTCAGTACCTATCAAAAGTGTACAAGGAAGGAAAAGCGGTGAACCGGCGACAGGGTCAAGGGTGGCCAAGGCTCACTGAGGCCCGTGTGGTCCGATCCAACAGACGAGCTACTGTAGCTCAAATTGCTGAAAAAGTGAATGCTGGTTCTGATAGAAAGGTGTCAGAACACACAGTGCATCGCAGTTTGTTGCGTATGGGGCTGCGTAGCCGCAGACCAGTCAGGGTGCCCATGCTGACCCCTGTCCACTGCCGAAAGCGCCTACAATGGACACGTGGGCATCAGAACTGGACCACGGAGCAATGGAAGAAGGTGGCCTGGTCTGATGAATCACCAGTTCAAGGTGTTGACTTGGCCTCCAAACTCCCCAGATCTCAATCCAATCAAGCATCTGTGGGATGTGCTGGACAAACAAGTCCAATCCATGGAGGCCCCACCTCGCAACTTACAGGACTTAAAGGATCTGCTGCTGACGTCTTGGTGCCAGATACCACAGCACACCTTCAGAGGTCTAGTGGAGTCCATGCCTCGACGGGTCAGGGCTGTTTTGGTGGCAAAAGGGGGACCTACACAATATTAGGCAGGTGGTCATAATGTTATGGCTGATCAGTGTATATGTAACGTCTTTGTTATAATAATGATTTAATTGACTAAACCTCTGCAGTTGCCGACTTTCTAAAACTGAGTCGAATCATGTCTACACACGTGACACCCCAGATTACCCTCTGCACAATCAAGTTAAGTGTAACGTTGTTTCTTTTCCTCCCCTACCTGTGAACGCCAGATGTTTTGGCCATGACCCTCTGTCTCCAGCTGCAGTGTTATCTTCTTATTGTCTGCCTCAGTTGTCGTTGATGTGGAACTGTGCAAAGTCATCGATTCAGTGAATGCGTTTCCACAATACTGGAACAGAGATTCCCGGCGATCTTGTTTCCCACTGCAAGTTATTTGTATGTATTTCTTTTATCATAAATATCACCTCACATCAACTGCTGTGTGTCTGAAACGTGCAATAAGCGGCCCATAATCGGTGCTGAGCTACAATCCTATATTCTGATTGGCCATTACTAGATATGGTACTTCCCCATCCTGGCTCACTTCCCCAACTACATGCACCACTCGCTCATCATGGACTACTTCCGCATGTACGCCGAGCACTTCCAGCTGCTCCCGCACATCCGCTTCCAGGTGAGAGGCCACCAGGGACCCCACTTGCTTCGCACAACACCTCCCAGTGCCCCCGTGTAACAAGGATTAACCCAGATATTTGCACGTTGCAACACAGCTTTTGAAATAACTAAGCTCAGACATTTTATAACCTTCCCTTTTTTCTAAGGTGTTTACAACCGAGTAGATTTCTCACAGATGTAAACTAGTCCCCTTTCTCTGTCTCTCTCTCCCTCGCTCTGAGAAGCTCGTCTCGCCTCTTTTCATTGTCGGCGCGTCGCTGGTTAGACAAGTTTTTAATGGATTCTTCAAACAAAATTATTCGTACAAGTAAACTAATAATACAGGTCGAATCTACGAGAGAAAGATCAGGATGTGTTGTTGTACTAAAATGTCATTTTAGCATTACTCTCGTATTACAGTGCATGTCCTCTCCCTCGTGTCCCCTCTACCTCTCCACCTCTCCTGCGTCCCTCTGTCCCTTTCTGTCTTGCTCTTTGTCTTCCTATTTCCACCTCCTCTCCATCTCCATCGTTCCCTCTCACTCCCACCCCCTGCCTGCAGCTGTTCCTCAGTACCCGACGGGGGCCGTGGATTCTGACCCGTGTGGGCATCCCAGCAGACATGCAGTTCGGCCGGCTGGGCAGGACACTCTAGACCATCCTGCCCCTGGGCTTCTACAGCAGCCTGGCGGAGAATTATGTCAACACAAAATTCAACCACAAGCTCACAGAGAGAAAGGGTGGTGGTTGTTAAATGTAACTACAATACATGTTAGTTTTTTCCACTCTAAAGGTATTTGTTTGTGTAATTCTGACATGTGGTTTGAAAGAAACATGATTCGTGTCCAATCGAGAGGAGCCCATCCGCCCCATGGTGCTCGTTTGGTGTCCATTAATAACTGAGTGATCAAGGATCCTATCCAGTCTGTTTTTGAATGTTCCCAAATTGTCTCTTCAGCCACATCGCTGGGGAGTTTGTTCAGATTGTGACGCCTCTCTGTGTGAAGAAGTGTCTCCTGTTTTCTGTCTTGAATGCCTTGAAGCCCAATTTCCATTTGTGTCCCCGGGTGCGTGTGTCCCTGCTGATCTGGAAAAGCTCCTCTGGTTTGATGTGGTCGATGCCTTTCATGATTTTGAAGACTTGGATCAAGTCCCCACGTAGTCTCCTCTGTTCCAGGGTGAAAAGGTTCAGGTCCTCAGTCTCTCAGTAGGACATTCCCTTCAGACCTGGAATAAGTCTGGTTGCTCTCCTCTGAACTGCCTCTAGAGCAGCGATATCTTTCTTGAAGTGTGGAGCCCAGAACTGTCCACAGTATCCAGATGAGCTCTAACTAGCGCATTGTACAGTCTGAACATCACTGCCCTTGTGCTCAATTCTACACTTCTGACAATATACCCTAGCATTCTGTTTGCCTTTTTTATTGCTTCCCCACATTGTTTGGATGGAGAAAGTGAGGAGTCCACATAGACTCCTAGGTCTTTCTCATGCGTTACTTCATCTAGTTCTGTTCCTCCCATAGTGTAACTATAGTGGACATTTTTGTTACGTGCATGTATTACCTTGCACTTGTCCACATTGAATTTCATCTGCCAGGTGTCGCCCACAACTGAATATTATCTAAGTCCCTCTGAATAGCCTGTGGTGCCGAGATTGTATTTGCTGAGTCACCTATTTTTGTATCATCTGCAAATTTGACAAGTTTGCTAACTATCCCAGAGTCCAGATCATTAATATAGATTAGAAAAAGCACAGGCCCTAGTACTGATCCCTGTGGATCTCCACTGACAACCTCACTCCAGTTAGAAGCGACTCCTCTAATCGACACCCTCTGTTTCCTAGACATCAACCAGTTAATAATCCATCTACTTACATTACCCTGAATGCCTACAGCTACCAATTTGAGGATCAGTCTTTGGTTTGGAACCTTATCAAAAGCTTTTTGGAAATCTAAGTATATCATATCATATGCTTTCACATGATCCACAGCTGCAGTTGCATGTTCAAAAAATTCTAATACATTAGTAAGACATGATCTGCCTCGTCTAAACCCATGTTGATTATCTCCAAGAATATGGTTTTCATTGAGATGCTCCTCTAGTTTCTGTCTAATCATTTTTTCCAACATTTTACAGGTGATGCAGGTGAGACTGATTGGTCTGTAATTTCCTGGCTCAGTTTTGTCCCCTTTCTTGTGGATTGGGATGACATTTGCTGTCTTCCAGTCAGTTGGCACATCCCCTGTTCTAAGTGTCATTAGGAATATTTGAGTTAGCGGCCTATAAATAATTTCCCTCATTTCTTTAAGTACTGTTGGAAATATCCCATCTGGCCCAGGTGATTTGTTTGTTTTTAATTCTGCGAGTCCCTTTAGTTTTAGTACCTCCTCCTCATTTATCCTGATCTCCCTTAGGGATTGACTGGACTGGTTGTTAACCTGTGGCATGTCATCTGTTTTTTCTTTTGTAAAAACCTCTGTGAAATACTCATTTAGAACATTTGCCACATCTTGTTCATTTTCCAAGATACTTCAATTTTTGCCCTTTATCTGTTTCACTTCATCCTTTATTGTCCTCTTGCTGTTGTAATATTGAAAAAAGCTCTTTGCATTAGTTTGAGCTCCAGAGCTATGTTTCTTTCTATTCCCCTCTTTGCTTTCCTGATCCCTTTCTTAAGATCTCTTTGTAGATCTATATATTCTTTGAATTTTGTTTCATCTCCATCCCTTTTGTATGAGCTATACAGAATTTCCTTTCTCTTGATATTTTTTGTATAATTCTAGTCCTCAATTCCAGTCCTCAATTTGCTAAGTTTTGGTACAAATTTCTCCTGTGCCTCAATAGTATATTCTTAAAATATACCCATCAATTTTCAACTGAGTCTGTATCCAGTGTGCTCCAGTCTACCTCTTCTAAGTGCCGCCTCATACCTTAGTATTAGACTTGGTCCTTGTCCTGGTGATCTCTGCCCTGCAACTCATTACATTACATTATTTGTCATTTAGCAGACGCTCTTATCCAGGGCAATTTATATTTGTACATTTGTACCCATTTATACAGCTGGGCGTTTTACTGGACAATCTAAGTGCAGTACCTGCTCAAGGGCACAACAGCACTCCCCCACCCGGGATAATTCCTCTCATTACACGTGGCCTGTGCTGAGAGGGAGGCTTGGGCGCATTACTCTGTGTTGTATTGATTGTTTAATTAAACTGCCAGTGAACATAGATTCCAGCTGCTCAATTAAAATATAAAAATACGGCAATTACGATGTGTACTCACACCTCTCACAACAGATATGTTCCTTTATTTATACGAGTAAAAGCTGATGGCTTTTTAATTAGAAATTAAGCCATGGTAACAAGGATTAACACAGACAAACACAGCTTTTCCAATCTCTCTTCCATTAGATGGAAAGCCAAGTCAAAGTGAACTGTGGACAAAGTCTATCTGTAATCATTGCAGGGAGTAAATAAAACCTAACAGAGCAGGAACCCCTCACACAATATCTGTCCTCCCTCTACTGATGTGTGGATATGATAGGAGCTTTGAACAGAGAGTAGTTTAGATCTGTGGGGCTGATCACACTGCTGTAACTGTGCTGTCTGCTGGGCAGGAGAAACGCCTCCTGTGGGGGAGGGTGGGAGCTCTGTGTGAAACTCACTGGTGGGGAGTGAGAGGACAGCGCCGGGCAGCAGCCAGCAGACGAGCCCCAGACCCACCAGCACCGGAGCAAACCCACAAGTCAGTAAGTGTCGCAGGCGTGCTTGTGTGCAATGCATTGTGTAGGGGCTGGCTGTTGCGGAGTGGAGCAGAGATTTGCGGGGCGCTATATACCAGCACAGCTACACATAGGACGGGGGGGTTTCGGGTGTAAAAGTGTGAGAAAGTTGGCAGATTGGGGACTCGGGTTTCACAAAATAACCCAACGGACGAAAGCGAACTACACGCATGTACATCATAGCGGTGACTTTGTTCTTAGGAGTAGTTTCGCATGCATGTATTCATTCTTATTCAGACGTTTTCCTGATTTCTTTCTTCCTCCGCAGACGCACGTAGCCAGGGCCAGATTGCACAGTAACGCCGGCTACACTTTAGCAGCGACACACTTGATGCCAAACAGTGTCACTTTACATGACGGTTTCACTCCAGCTTCTGTCCTGCAGTCACTTATTTAGAACCAGTTTGCAGTGCACATGCGCAGACGAATCCGTGGGCGAGCACGCACTGTGTTGTGCGGTCACGAGCTGTGCGTGACAATTGCGTGTCTGCGTGTCTGGCGCCATCTAGTGGCCACGGCGACACACCCTGCGTTATAAACACGGCCTGTCTCAGTGACTCACAGCCCCGCTGTTTGAGTCGACTGTGTGTGCTGGCGATATGAAAGACTACACACACTCTACACACACTCTACACACACTCTACACACACACTGCAGATCAGCACCAATGACACTCATACTGCACCTGCGCGGAGCACCGCCGTCCGTGTTGGGTCCACATTATGTCTATATTCAATCGTGAAACATGTCTTGTATTATTATCTGTTTCTTGGCAGACGTCCTTATCCAGGGCAACGTACACAATATAAGCGCAAAACAAAGTGCAAGAATACAGTGCAGTACAAGCATAATACATTTTACAACATTTTACAGTCTATCAATCAAATCAATGAATCCCTTAACAATAAGAAGAGAAAACGAAAGACGGACAGATAGAAGGAGAAAAGAACCGAAAAGATCGCGCCGCGCAACACAGCACAACACAACATAACACAACACACAGCACACAACACAACACAGCACAACACAGCACAACACAGCACAACACAGCACACAACACAGCACAACACAACACACAGTACAGCACAACACAACACAACACAACACAGCACACAACACAACACAGCACAACACAACACACAGCACACAACACAACACAGCACAACACAGCACACAACACAGCACACAACACAGCACAACACAACACACAGTACAGCACAACACAACACAACACACAGCACACAACACAGCACAACACACAGTACAGCACAACACAACACAACACAGCACACAACACAACACACAGCACACAACACAGCACAACACAACACACAGCACACAACACAACACAGCACAACACAGCACAACACAGCACACAACACAGCACAACACAACACACAGTACAGCACAACACAACACAACACAGCACAACACAACACAGCACAACACAGCACACAACACAGCACAACACAACACACAGTACAGCACAACACAACACAACACAGCACAACACAACACAACACAGCACAACACAGCACACAACACAGCACACAACACAGCACACAACACAACACAACACAGCACACAACACAACACACAGCACACAACACAGCACAACACAACACACAGCACACAACACAGCACAACACAACACACAGTACAGCACAACACAACACACAGCACACAACACAGCACAACACAACACACAGCACACAACACAACACAGCACAACACAGCACAACACAGCACACAACACAGCACAACACAACACACAGTACAGCACAACACAACACAACACAGCACAACACAGCACAACACAGCACAACACAGCACACAACACAGCACAACACAACACACAGTACAGCACAACACAACACAACACAGCACAACACAACACAACACAGCACAACACAGCACACAACACAGCACACAACACAGCACACAACACAACACAACACAGCACACAACACAACACACAGCACACAACACAGCACAACACAACACACAGCACACAACACAGCACAACACAACACACAGTACAGCACAACACAACACAGCACACAACACAGCACACAACACAGCACAACACAGCACACAGCACAACACAGCACAACACAACACAGCACACAACACAGCACACAACACAACACAGCACAACACAACACAACACACAGTACAGCACAACACAGCACACAACACAACACACAGCACACAGCACAACACAACACACAGTACAGCACAACACAACACAACACAGCACACAACACAGCACAACACAGCACACAACACAACACAACACAGCACAACACAACACAGCACAACACACAACACAACACACAGCACACAACACAGCACAACACAACACACAGCACACAGCACAGCACAACACACAGTACAGCACAACACAACACAGCACACAACACAGCACAACACAGAACACAACACAGCACACAACACAGCACAACACAGCACAACACAACACAACACAGCACACAACACAGCACACAACACAACACAGCACAACACACAGCACACAACACAGCACAGCACAACACACAGTACAGCACAACACAACACAGCACACAACACAGCACAACACAGAACACAACACACAGCACACAACACAGCACAACACAGAACACAACACAACACACAGCACACAACACAGCACAGCACAACACAACACACAGCACACAACACAACACAGCACACAACACAACACACAGTACAGCACAACACAGCACAACACAACACACAGCACACAACACAGCACAACACAACACACAGTACAGCACAACACAACACACAGTACAGCACAACACAGCACAACACACAGCACACAACACAACACACAGTACAGCACAACACAGCACAACACAACACACAGCACACAACACAGCACAACACAGCACACAACACAGCACAACACAGCACAACACAACACAACACAGCACACAACACAGCACACAACACAACACAGCACAACACAACACACAGCACACAACACAGCACAGCACAACACACAGTACAGCACAACACAACACAGCACACAACACAGCACAACACAGAACACAACACACAGCACACAACACAGCACAACACAGAACACAACACAATACACAGCACACAACACAGCACAGCACAACACAACACACAGCACACAACACAACACAGCACACAACACAACACACAGTACAGCACAACACAGCACAACACAACACACAGCACACAACACAGCACAACACAACACACAGTACAGCACAACACAACACACAGTACAGCACAACACAGCACAACACACAGCACACAACACAACACACAGTACAGCACAACACAGCACAACACAACACACAGCACACAACACAGCACAACACAACACACAACACAACACACAGTACAGCACAACACAACACACAGTACAGCACAACACAGCACAACACACAGCACACAACACAGCACAACACAACACACAGTACAGCACAACACAGCACAACACACAGCACACAACACAGCACAACACAACACAGCACACAGTACAGCACAACACAGCACAACACAACACACAGCACACAACACAACACACAGCACACAACACAGCACAACACAGCACACAACACAGCACAACACACAGTACAGCACAACACAGCACAACACAACACACAACACACAGCACACAACACAGCACAACACACAGCACACAACACAGCACAACACAACACACAGTACAGCACAACACAGCACAACACAACACAGCACACAACACAGTACACAACACAGCACAACACAACACAACACACAGTACAGCACAACACAGCACACAGTACAGCACAACACACAGCACACAACACAGCACAGCACAACACACAGCACACAACACAACACAACACACAGTACAGCACAACACAGCACACAACACAGCACAGCACAACACAGCACACAACACACAGCACACAACACAGCACAACACAACACACAGCACACAACACAACACAGCACACAGTACAGCACAACACAACACAACACAGCACACAGTACAGCACAACACAACACAACACAGCACACAGTACAGCACAACACAACACAACACACAGTACACAACACAGCACAACACAACACACAGCACACAACACAACACAACACAACACACAGCACACAACACAACACAGCACACAGTACAGCACAACACAGCACAACACAACACACAGCACACAACACAGCACAACACAACACAGCACACAGTACAGCACAACACAACACAACACAGCACACAGTACAGCACAACACAACACACAGCACACAACACAGCACAACACAACACAACACAGCACACAGTACAGCACAACACAACACAACACACATCACAGCACAACACAACACAGCACACAGTACAGCACAACACAGCACAACACAACACACAGCACACAACACAGCACAACACAGTACAGCACAACACAACACACAGCACACAACACAGCACAACACAGCACAACACAACACAACACACAGTACACAACACAACACAGCACAGCACAACACACAGTACAGCACACAGCACACAACACAGCACACAACACAACACAGCACAGTACAGCAACACAACACAACTGTTGATTTTGAACAGCTACATGTATCAATCTGGTGCACTTTTTAATGAGTATTAATAAAAAAGATGAACTAACATTTTGGACGAAAAAGGAAAGAAAAGAGCTGAACAAGATCTCCACTCAGCAGTAACGTTAGCTAGACTGAGACATTGTCAGTCAGACACTGTACTTCTCATGTTGTTCCTGGAATATTTTCATTAACATCATAAATATCTAGCTTAGCTTAGTGTGAAAAACGTCCTAATGAGTGTTTCAATCGCCAAATCAGTTGCAGAGATGGATATGAGTCATACATATGCATCAGGGGAAACGAATTATGTCTGGAAGACTTATCTGTTGGAGTCTACAAAGGCAAAGTAAGGTCGTCCCACTTTCTCTCTGTGCTGAGCCCATGTTCCTATATCACAGTGCGTGCGGCTAGCTAGACCAGTGGCTCTCAAACTGCGTGCCGTCGCACACTGGTGTGTCCTGGGAGCTGGCCAGGTGTGCCTTGGAATTAGTCTTATTGATGATGATTTACACAGATGTAATCATATGTACAGGTGTGCCTTGGAAATACTTGTTTTCATAAATGGTGTGCCTTGTGACAAAAACGTTTGAGAACCACTGAGCGAGACCAGCTAGCTGAAGAGCCCTCATCTTCACCGACGTGGCAGTGGCACTCTCACGTCCTGACTCATCTGCTGCTCCAGCTACAGGAGATACCTCGTCCTCGTCCTGCACCTCCTCCTCCTGCGCCTCCTTGCCTTCAGGATCCTTTTTCTTTTCTTCTTCTCAAATCCATAGCCGCCTCAAGTCAAGTCTTGCCTTAGTGAATTAGCTACCACCAGATGCCAACAATGACCAGCCCTGTAACCGGTGTGCTCTCTCTCTCTCTGTCTCTCTTGCTCTCTCGCTCTGTCTCTCTGTCTCTCTCTCTCGTGTTTGCTGGCTGTACCGGTGTGCCGGAGGCCTGCTCATGCTTTGTTTCTGTATAATTGTTTGAATTATTCTGTTCACCTCTGTGTTTCCACTCTGTGAGACGTTTCTGTTACCTTTTGAGTCAGTCAATCCATTGATTAGTGTCTCACCCATCCCTCTTATCTCCCACCCACCTGTCCTCGCTCTCTCCCATCCCTTCTCCCATCCCTCTCTCCCTCTCCTCTCTCTCTGCTCTCTCTCTCCCCCAGCAGTCACCATGGCTCGGCGCATTGCGATCATCGGCGGGGGCAGCTCGGGGCTGGCCTGTGTAAAGTGCTGCCTGGACGAGGGGCTGGAGCCGGTGTGCTTCGAGAGCAGCGAGGACATCGGGGGGCTCTGGAGGTTCAAGGTGAGGCCGCCGGCGCCACGTCTCCTCCTCCGTGCCACACGACTCCCCATTTTCTTTAAAAAACAGCAACATCTGAACAACTACAACTACAAGACAGTTTGGTAATTAAGCAACTCGGCCCGACAGACCAGATATTAACAGGACAAACGCAGGACAGGGGGAGAACGTACAGCAGGACTTTGTCGAGAGCATGGTGTGCTGAGAAAGCGGGGCTCTGTGGTTCCACACTGTTTTAGCAGGAGAGAAACACGCTGACGCAGGGGAGAGAGATTTGAAACACGAAACACAAGAATAAACTGAAAGAGGACAGAACCCCCTTTCTCCCGCAGGCTGATGCTATTTCTTGTCAATTAAAAAAATTACCATATCCTTCTCATTGTTGTGAAAATACATATAAACACATATTAGACTTTAGTTTATACTTGTGCCTTTTTTGTGGGGACAAGATAAAGGAAATCCATCTTTTTTAAACGTGCAACCACAGCGTTTTATGGGCGACCAGCTGCAATGGTCTCAGTAGACACTTTACTGTCTTATAGCATAATATTCAGTGCCAGGTGACTCTCCTCTTGCCTGAATTACACAAATGCTGAATTTTTCTCTCCTCCATTTCTCCATTGCTCAACCCTCCCCCTCACTCCCTCGCTTCCCAGGAGACCCCCGAGTCGGACCGGGCCAGTATCTATCACTCTGTCATCATCAACACCTCCAAGGAGATGATGTGCTTCAGCGACTTCCCGATCCCGGCTCACTTCCCCAACTACATGCACCACTCGCTTATCATGGACTACTTCCGCATGTACGCCGAGCACTTCCAGCTGCTCCCGCACATCCGCTTCCAGGTGAGAGGCCACCAGGGACCCCATCTGCTTCGCACAACACCTCCCAGTGCCCCCGTGTAAAAGACACCGATATCTTCCTCACACACGTTGTGCTCGAGCTGCCTGGCTACGTACAGCAGCTGTTGGTACCCCACACTCCCAGCCACCCATAAAGATCCGTCATCACACCCACCCAGAACCCTCAGAGGAAAGGGCTTCTAGCTCTGTGAGTGTGCCATCCTGATCTCTTGTCCCTCTGTCTGTGTCTCTCTGTGTATGTGTGTGCGTGTCAGACCCGTGTGCGCAGTGTGGAGCAGCGCCCTGACTTCTCTCAGTCGGGGCAGTGGCAGGTGGTCACAGTGGACAGAGAGGGGCGGGAGGAGAGCTCTGTGTTCGATGGCGTGCTGGTCTGCACGGGGCACCACGTCCACCCACACCTGCCCCTCCAAGACTTCCCAGGTGAGCTGGGCCCCCTCCCCCACCTGCCGCTGGACACCACACTGTCTTAACACTTCTCCACTGAGAGACAGGGCCGCACTGAAGAAAGACAGTCAGTCAGTCGGCCAGTGTGTCATTGTGCCAGACAGTCAGTCAGTCAGTGTGTCTGTCAGTCAGTCGGTCAGGTTGCTAAAATGGGCAGCAGTGTGGCCTAGTGGTCAGGGCTCTGGACTCCCGTGCGGAGCATTGTGTGTTCATTGTGGGTGAGGCACTTTACCCAGAATGCTCCAGTTGAAACCCAGCTGTATCAATGGGTCATTAAGTGAGATATATTGTAACAGGAATAAGTGCATCTTTATGACATAATAATAATAATATTAATAATAATAATAATAATAATATGACTGTGAACACGAGAATGGTGTAGTAATAACCCTGGGGGGCTGAAACCTGATCTGAGAGCATTGCCCCCCCTCACCGCCCGCTCCTCCCCCAGGGATCGAGACTTTCACAGGCAAGTACTTCCACAGCCGGGACTACAAGAGTCCCGAGGAGTTCAGAGGGAAGAGCGTGGTGGTGATCGGCATCGGCAACTCTGGAGGGGACATCGCTGTGGAGCTGAGCCGCGTGACCGACAAGGTGAGCCCCCACACCACCACGACACCCCGCAGCTCTGAGAGACGCTGCTCCCTGTCCCTCCCTCTCTCTCTCTCTCTCGTATCCTGGCCCTTTCATCCATTCAACCTCATGGTGTTTTTGGCAGTCAGTCTCATCAGAGCAGGCCGGGCCGGTCCAGGGCTCGGCAGCAGCACTGAGGAACAACACACACCACAGTTACACTTCACAGCTCAGCAGACACTGACAGACATACTTACATCAACTGGATATGAATGGTTGTATTTTGTTGTAAAGTGTTTTCTCTCTGTAACACTTTCTCTCTCTCTCTCTCCCTCTTCCTGTTGTCTTCCACCATTCCTTCTCCCTGTTATCCTCTCTACCTCTCCACCTCCCCTGCTTCCCTCGGCCCCTTTCTCTGTCTGGCTCTGTCTCCTCATATTTCCGCCTCCTCTCCTCTCCCTCTTCCTCCCCTTCACCCTATCGGTCCCTCTCCCTCTCTCTGCCTGCAGCTGTTCCTCAGTACCCGGCGGGGGGCGTGGATTCTGAACCGCGTGGGCGCGGGAGGCGTCCCAGGAGACATGCAGTTTGGCCGTGTGGCCGGGACGCTGCAGGGTGTGCTGCCCCTGGGCTTCTACAGCAGCCTGGGCGAGAAGCACCTCAACAGCAGGTTCAACCACAAGCTGTACTCCCTGCAGCCCAAGCACAGGTGAGCCAGAGCACACACATGCACACACACACACATGCACACGCACACGCACACACACACACACGCACACACACGCACACACACACACGCACACGCATGCCCTCTCATTCCCCCCCAGGCTGTTCAGTCAGCACCCCACAGTGAACGACGAGCTGCCGAACCGGATCCTGTCGGGCCGGGTGCAGGTGAGGCCCAACGTGCGGGAGTTCCGGGGGGGGGCGGTGGTGTTCGAGGACGGCAGCGTGGAGGAGGGGGTGCACGCCGTCGTCTTCGCCACGGGCTACCGCTTCTCCTTCCCCTTCCTGTCCGACTCGGTGCTGCCCGTGCAGGACAACCGGGCGACCCTGTACAAGCACGTGTTCCCGCCCGCGCTGCAGCACCACACGCTGGCCGTGGTGGGCCTGGTCCAGCCGCTCGGAGCCATCATGCCCATCGCAGAGATGCAGGCGCGCTGGGCCACCCGCGTCTTCCAAGGTACGGCCTCGCTGCCACCGCCAGCATCGCAACTATGATCAGAGCTGTGACTGTGAACCCAATAGGACCTGTAATCTTAATCGTGAGGGCAGACATGAGAGTGGCCTGCTGAGGGAAAGAGAGGGAAAGAGCTGGAGAGTCTTATCTGTGTGAAGAGCCTGTAATAATTGTGCAAAAGCCATAAAGAACACACAGGGACCAGACGGTTAATTCAGGAACAAGGAGGAACATCAAGGCCTGTGTGGTGGCCATCTTTCTTGACACTGGGGTGGGAGGGCCTGTCAGTCGGGGGGTGTGGTCTCCCAGCCCTGGGCGTGTCACTGTCCTGTCTACCTGCTGACACACAGCACCTGTGTCTGATTGACAGGGCTAAACAAGCTGCCCCCCCAGGATGCCATGCTGAAGGACATTGAGAAGAAGAGAGAAAACATGGCCAAAAGGTGAAACACCCCCCTATATCTGTGTGTGAATGTGTGGGTGTGTGTTTAAGTGTGTGTGTTGGCATAGTCTCTGTCCTGTCTTTGCCAAAGTGTTCTGTGTTCTGTGTTCTGAGCCCAGGTGTTCTGTGTTCTGGCTCTGCAGGTACGTCTCCTCCCAGAGACACACCATCCAGGTGGACTACATGCCCTACATGGACGAGCTGGCGGAGCAGTTTGGGGTGCGCCCCAGTGTGCTGGCGCTGCTGCTGCGGGACCCTCGTCTGGGGCTGAGGGTGCTCCTGGACCCCTGTACCCCGTACCAGTACCGGCTCTGCGGGCCGGGGAAGTGGGCCGGCGCTCGCCACGCCATCCTCACGCAGTGGGAGCGAGTGGCCCAGCCAATGAGGACGCGGCCGGTCCCGGACCTGCCACGCCCCTCCGGCCTGCCCCTGCTGCTCCATGTGTCGGTGGCCGGCCTGCTGCTCTGTGCCGCTGTGCTCTACACTCGCCAGCACCCCCCCGCCTTCCTGCAGGACCCCCCCGCCTGCCTGCAGCAGCCCCTCACGTTTCTGCAGAGCCTGTGGCTGCGTTTCGCCCCACAGTGACCAGCACACGTGAGAAACCAGCCAATCCCAGAGCAGCATTTCCAACCATTGCTGTGCCTTGTATCTTGTGTATAAATGTCACCCTGTTCAGAGTCGTCAGTGTTTAAACATTCCTCAGTCACCAGCGACGGTTCAGGACACGTAATGCAGTGGAGCAGTTTCACAGGATGTGCGTTTGTTTTAATTGTTACATTTAACCAGCATGTAAACAACACCGATGGGCTGCTGTAGGGCGGGCAGAGCAGACCGTTTTTACACAGAGAGAAAGTTGTTCTTTACGGTTGTTAAATGTAACTAAAATAAATGTTTGTTTGTTTCTTTCCACTGTAAAGGTATTTATGTGTCTAATCTTGATGTGGTTTATAGTGAGTTAAGAGGTCGTGTGACGTGTGTCTCTTATTGTATAAAAGGTGTCATGCAGTTTGTTGTGAAGCAAGGCTGAGCTTTAAACGAATAAAACAACACAGCAACAATCGACAACATTGACCCACCGCCCCCTGAGCACCGGGGCGAGGTCAGGGTCTTACTGCCAATACCGTTACAGATGTACAGAGAAACCGTCCATAACTAGCGACAGCAATGTCAAAGATCATGACAGAGTCAGCTAATTCCCTCCAGTTTTAGCATGAGCCCCTAGTCTATTTTCCCCCAAACCTCACACGCCCGAGCTCCCGCGTCACACCGATTAACAGCAGCAGAGCGATGCAGCTGAAAAACACCCACGCAGTGCTGCCTATAAATATAGTTAGTTTTTAATTTTAAAATGTTTTTCTTTTATAAAATATCATTATTTTAGTCACCTACAGAAAATGTGGGTGCAGGAAACAGATTTTATAGCACAACGGCAAAATCTACAGAATCTTTCTAGAGTGAAACGAATCTGTGGAATTCCCCACGATTACCAGAACAATGCCAATCCCTGGCCACTCGGTGAAGCTGATCTGCTCTTATGTTGTTCTAGATTAAAAGGCTTCATCATAAAGTCGTGTGATGGCCGGGAAGGGAGGCTCGGAGACACACTAACGAAAACAAGACTTTTATTCACAAAAACACCAAATAAACAGGCATGAGGGCCAACTGAAAAGATACACGTAACACAAACCAAACCACACACAGGAGAGCCCAAGTCGTCCCTGGGGAACAATAACAAGACACCAAACAAAGCCAGCGCACACCCACTGATGCTGCTGCTCTAAGCTCTCTTTACTGTGAGGCTGAGGCCTCCTTTTATAGCAGGTGATTAACAATTAAGGTCAATCACCCCAACCACCTGCAGCCTCTGAGCATTACCCCTCTCCCTGCCCCGAGTGGTAACACTACACAGCAATGGGCACCAGTTCCTAAATAATGAACGCATGAATCCGACTGGAATAGCAGGTTTGGCTCGGGCCACGGACTCGGGTCTGAGTTGGGCCGGGTAGCTTAGATCCAGTGGGCGTTTCCAGTGGTTAAGATCAAGAGTAGTGAGCGGTGTGTTGGACGAGCAGTCGATTCAGGGTGGACGTTTGCCGGGGCTGGAGGTCCGCCCCCATTCGATCACTATCGCTGGCAGTGAGCAGAACCCCAGCCCGGAGCTGTGCCGGTTCTCTTCCCGATGGCAGGTTCCTGCTCGCGTCCTGTGAAGCAGCCCAGTGGAGTCAGTTGTGCTTTGCTTAACTTGGTGTGACAGTGACTGAATACACAATGGGCCTAACAAACATCATCTTTCCAGAGCAGCTGAGCACCACGCCCCGCTGTCCTTCCGACTGGATGCATGCTGGGTATTTGCAGAGGGGGGCATTTGGATCCTCTATTAGCTTTACCCTCTGATGTTTTCCGTTATATGTCTGTGGCTGAATATTGGCGGTTCTCCAGAGTTCCCAATAGAAGTGGCCACAGTGCTCACCTCACACAGGTGAAGCAGCAGAGTTTGTCTGGCCACTGTCAACAGGACCTCGTCCCTCTACGGCAGCATCCCTCCTTCTGTGGGAGTTTGGCATTCGTCAGTCCTCCCTGTGGGACTCATCTCTCTCTCTCGGATGAAATGGTGCTCTGTGTGCCTGTGATGTGATCGGGGCAGGGTGCTCGGGGGCTGGGCCGTATACAGCGTGGACTGAGGGTGTTGTCAGTGATGACATAGGGGGCCTCTGGAGGCGTGTTATAGCACATTGTAACAGGTTAATAACAGTGAGCTTGGCATGTACAGGGGGTTTATATGGATAGTGATGGAAGGATGGATCATTGCTGAAGTGTCTTTCCTGTCCCCTCTGGTCTGTAATGGTCAGGGCTGTCCCGAGCCGGACCGGGCCAGTATTTACCACTCACTCACCATCAACATCAATATCTCTACCTCCACCTCCTGCTGCTCCCTCGCAGTCACTTCCAGGTGAAGAGTTATGTGTTCGATATGAAAGACTACACACACACTACACACACACTACACACACACTGCAGATCAGCACCAATGACACTCATACTGCACCTGCGCGGAGCACCGCCGTCCGTATCAATATCAGTGCGTGGATGAAAGATATAAACACCTTGAACATAAGAGCAAGAAAGAAAGAAAAATAAACAGAACAACTGAAAGAAAGAGAGAAAGAAAAAGAAGGACGGAAAGAAAGAAAGCGAAAAAGACACAGGCAAATAGAAAAAGACAGACAGACAGATAGAAAGAGAAAAAGAAAGAGACAGAAAGGGGAAAAGAAAGACAGCTTGTGAATAAAACAGCCTGAAAGAGACGCACACGTGTGTGCCGGACTGCAAGAGACACAACACACACCCAACACACAACACAACACAACAGCACAACACACAACACAACACACACAACACACAGCACAACACACCCAACACACAACACAACACAACATACACCCGACACACAACACAACACACACCCAACACACAACACCGGGCCAGTATTTACCACTCACTCACCATCAACATCAATATCTGTACCTCCACCTCCTGCTGCTCCCTCGCAGTCACTTCCAGGTGAAGAGTTATGTGTTCCTCTGGGTTCTCTATGGCTGCATCCCAAATCGCACACTCGCTCCCTCGTCCCCTTCCCTTGCGGGGCAGAAGTACTACGGTGGCCATCTTAAGGGGAGTCGCAATCCCTCAAGGGGCGAGAGAAGGAGCCTAATCGAGCTGTTTGTCCCTTCAGAGCTCCCTTCGGCGGAGTGTACAGAAGAGCACACTTATGCGGATCTGTTTTAGCGCTGAAGTCCCAGAACTCTGCGTTGGAGATGGAAACAAGTCAATTGGGAAAATATGGCAGCGGCGGTGCATATAAATGTCGTGTACATGTAGATTGCTACACAGCTGTAGATATTGTTACGTTATTTATAAAGGAAATTATAATGTGTGCGATTTGGGACGCAGCCTGTGTCACGCTGTGCCAGGTGCCAGCACACTTCAGCCAGAAGGTGGCAGTGTTACTCCCAGTGCTCGGGTCCTGCGTCAGCCTGCAAACCTCAGGGCTGCAGACATGGGCCCTGTTTCACTGGGACACCAGAGCCAGTTCAAGTCACGCCCTCCGAATATCAGGACAAACGTGATCGTCTGCGCGGGCAATGAACATGGGAGGCAAACTGAACGATCTAGCAGAAAACATCTGACATCCACGGCTTAGCTGAGACGCCACAGTCCAGCTCGGTGGTGTTGTGACTTGTATCAGATGTTTTTCAGCTTGTTAATCAATCACACGTTTAATCTGTTCTCACCAAACTGACAGAGACGAGACACGGAGCTGCAGGAGGTGCGTGGGAGCTGTCCATGCAGGAGAGCACAGCTTTCGTCAGCGTGGGACAGGAGCTCATGAGCCTGTGTGTGCAGAGAGATACACTCCGCAGCCATGTAATGTAATGTGTAAAGCAGCCGTGTAAAGCAGAACCCAGGATCTCTGGAGAATAACTGCAGGTCACGCCACGGCCCGGTCTGTTATTCCTGGGGCAGCTGGTTCATTATTAAAGGGATTAATGCCTAGAAATGTGTGGGGCTGTGTGAGTGGCTAATTAATCCCTCCTTTGTGTGCGTGTCAGACGTGTGAGTGTCAGTGTGTGTGTGTGCGTGTGAGTGTGTCTGTGTGCGTGTGTGTGTCTGTGTGTGTGTGCATGTGTGTCTGTGTGTGTGTGTGTAGTGTGTCTGTGTGTGTGTGTGTGCATGTGTGTCTGTGCATGTGTGTGTGTGTGTGCGTGTGTGTGTGAGTGTCTGTGTCTGTGTGTGCGTGTGTGTGTGAGTGTCTGTGTGTGTAGTGTGTGTGTGTGTGTATGTGTGTCTGTGTCTGTGTGCCTCACAGTCTTTTTAAAGTGTAAACCCTATGTGTACTTTTCATTAAAACACTTTAAAATTTGGCGTAACTTCAAACACCTTCAGACTGACTTACTGCAAATCTGTAACAACTCACACACCTCAAAGCGCCCTGCTTAATTCTGCATGGAATCCTTACACTTTGAATATACAGTGACACTACGTTACAAAACCGGGTAACGCAGCGTTGTGTCTGGGACTTGTGTCACATTTCAGGAGAGACTGAACTGTATTTCACAGACACCCTCTGGGGTAAGATCATGTGGAGGTGCTGGCAGTACAGTGTGAATGTTCAGCAGGTGGATTTGCTAAAATACTGCAGTTTCCCTTCTTCACAAGTGGGGATGTGAACTCTAAGGAAACAGGAAGTTAATTTATTCATGTCACAACACTCATGGCCTCCCTGGCATCTTCTGTGTTTATCAGAGCCGCCCCCATCGGGACCGTCTCTCCCCCCCACCGCACGGCTGCTGTCCTGGCCAGCATCATCTCTGCCCTGCGATGCCTTTCACTACACCTGGCCTGCGCTGAGGCAGGGGCTGCGCGTCTCTCGTGTATCCATTGTTTCACTGAACACAGATTTCTTGGGGAACCTGCTCCCCAGTCTTAGTGCCGCTGCTGACTAAAAATGTCAAAATAAATCAATTACGATGCGTACTTTGGACGGCTTGCAAAAAGTCACTGAACTGAGCTACGGTCACCTGACTTGAAGTGTGCAGACGTTTGAATCTTGTTAGGTGACAAGTCAAAGTAAACTGTGGGCAAAGTCTATCTGCAATCATTGCAGTGCATTGGAGTAAATAAAACCTAACAGAGCAGGAACCCCTCACACAATATCTGTCCTCCCTCTACTGATGTGTGGATATGATAGGAGCTTTGAACAGAGTGTAGTTTAGATCTGTGGGGCTGATCACACTGCTGTAACTGTGCTGTCTGCTGGGCAGGAGAAACGCCTCCTGTGGGGGAGGGTGGGAGCTCTGTGTGAAACTCACTGGTGGGGAGTGAGAGGACAGCGCCGGGCAGCAGCCAGCAGACGAGCCCCAGACCCACCAGCACCGGAGCAAACCCACAAGTCAGTAAGTGTCGCAGGCGTGCTTGTGTGCAATGCATTGTGTAGGGGCTGGCTGTTGCGGAGTGGAGCAGAGATTTGCGGGGCGCTATATACCAGCACAGCTACACATAGGACGGGGGGGTTTCGGGTGTAAAAGTGTGAGAAAGTTGGCAGATTGGGGACTCGGGTTTCACAAAATAACCCAACGGACGAAAGCGAACTACACGCATGTACATCATAGCGGTGACTTTGTTCTTAGGAGTAGTTTCGCATGCATGTATTCATTCTTATTCAGACGTTTTCCTGATTTCTTTCTTCCTCCGCAGACGCACGTAGCCAGGGCCAGATTGCACAGTAACGCCGGCTACACTTTAGCAGCGACACACTTGATGCCAAACAGTGTCACTTTACATGACGGTTTCACTCCAGCTTCTGTCCTGCAGTCACTTATTTAGAACCAGTTTGCAGTGCACATGCGCAGACGAATCCGTGGGCGAGCACGCACTGTGTTGTGCGGTCACGAGCTGTGCGTGACAATTGCGTGTCTGCGTGTCTGGCGCCATCTAGTGGCCACGGCGACACACCCTGCGTTATAAACACGGCCTGTCTCAGTGACTCGCAGCCCCGCTGTTTGAGTCGACTGTGTGTGCTGGCGATATGAAAGACTACACACACTCTACACACACTCTACACACACTCTACACACACACTGCAGATCAGCACCAATGACACTCATACTGCACCTGCGCGGAGCACCGCCGTCCGTATCAATATCAGTGCGTGGATGAAAGATATAAACACCTTGAACATAAGAGCAAGAAAGAAAGAAAAATAAACAGAACAACTGAAAGAAAGAGAGAAAGAAAAAGAAGGACGGAAAGAAAGAAAGCGAAAAAGAAACAGGCAAATAGAAAAAGACAGACAGACAGATAGAAAGAGAAAAAGAAAGAGACAGAAAGGGGAAAAGAAAGACAGACGGACAGACAGAAAGGGAAAAAGAAAGACAGCTTGTGAATGAAACAGCCTGAAAGAGACCCACACGTGTGTGCCGGACTGCAAGAGACACAACACACACCCAACACACAACACAACACACCCGACACACAACACAACACAACACACCACACACCACACAAAACACAACACAACAGCACAACACAACACACAGCACAACACACAGCACAACACACAACACAACACAACACACCACACACGACACAAAACACAACACAACAGCACAGCACAACACACAACACAACACACCCGACACACAGCACAACACACTCAACACACAACACAACACACCACGACACACAAAACACAACAGCACAACACAACACAACACACACAACACAGTTGTGTTTGCTGGCTGTACCGGTGTGCCGGAGGCCTGCTCATGCTTTGTTTCTGTATAATTGTTTGAATTATTCTGTTCACCTCTGTGTTTCCACTCTGTGAGACGTTTCTGTTACCTTTTGAGTCAGTCAATCCATTGATTAGTGTCTCACCCATCCCTCTTATCTCCCACCCACCTGTCCTCGCTCTCTCCCATCCCTTCTCCCATCCCTCTCTCCCTCTCCTCTCTCTCTGCTCTCTCTCTCCCCCAGCAGTCACCATGGCTCGGCGCATTGCGATCATCGGCGGGGGCAGCTCGGGGCTGGCCTGTGTAAAGTGCTGCCTGGACGAGGGGCTGGAGCCGGTGTGCTTCGAGAGCAGCGAGGACATCGGGGGGCTCTGGAGGTTCAAGGTGAGGCCGCCGGCGCCACGTCTCCTCCTCCGTGCCACACGACTCCAGCGCTGACCAAAGTGACACCGCATCACTGGAGTCGGGACTCTGACCTCACTGGGGCATTTCACACTTCAGTGAGGATACAACACCAGTCACATGACTGCAGTTGTCATTGTTCGATTATGGTGGTTGTTCTATGTAGCCTGTATAACAGAAACGAACTCTGAACTTTCTCTCCTCCATTTCTCCCTCCCTCCCCTCCTCCCTCGCTTCCCAGGAGACCCCCGAGCCGGACCGGGCCAGTATCTATCACTCTGTCATCATCAACACCTCCAAGGAGAGAATGTGCTTCAGCGACTTCCCGATCCCGGCGCACTTCCCCAACTACATGCACCACTCGCTCATCATGGACTACTTCCGCATGTACGCCGAGCACTTCCAGCTGCTCCCGCACATCCGCTTCCAGGTGAGAGGCCACCAGCGTGGCTGTACGGTTCTTCAGTTAATGTGTTATTAGGAGCCCAGCTGGTGCAGAGTCTAACCCCCCTCTCTTCCCTCTCTCTGTGTATGCGTGTGCGTGTCAGACCCGTGTGCGCAGTGTGGAGCAGCGCCCTGACTTCTCTCGCTCGGGGCAGTGGCAGGTGGTCACAGTGGATAGGGAGGGGCGGGAGGAGAGCTCTGTGTTCGATGGCGTGCTGGTCTGCACGGGGCACCACGTCCACCCACACCTGCCCCTCCACGACTTCCCAGGTGAGGAAGACAGGGAATCTCTATCAGCACAAACCTTGCACTAGTACTGAACCCGAGTTAATGATTCCCCAGACTGAGCGAGTAACGCAGGCAGGTGCGGGCGTGTCTCAGGGCTGTAGCCTCTCTTCACACAGGGCCCAGCCCTGCTGTCAGGTGTCGTAACTGAGTTGGATAGATGTGTGTGTATATATATATATATATATATATATATTTATATAGAAGAGTCCAAACAAGCACTGACGTCTCCCAGAGCTGCTGTGTGTCTGTCCCATGCCCCGGAAGCGACCGGTCTTGACCTCTGCAGACACTGGGCCGCAGGGATGGACGCGCACTGCCTCCCTCCGCCTGCAGGACGCTGCCGTTATTCAACTGCAATCTGCGGCCGGACGCCACACTGCCTAACCCAGAGGTTCCCCAACTTTTTGGCTGTTGCCCCCTCTATACATTTGGGTCACAGCTCACACACCCCCGTCTCACACGTTCATATTTATTACCGTTTATATATTTGAAAGCCCTGGTACTTAAAAATGAATACACTTTTATTTGGCCATTTACATTAGTAACACCAGGATCTCTCGATGCATTAATCTCTCTACTTCTCACGGGTGAGTCTGAATCAACATAAAGCAGATACAGTAACGCACTCCCTCCATTTCAGTGCATTTCACCGGTTATTTAATATATATGTAATGTCTTTGTTATAATAATGATTTAATTGAATAAACTTCTGAGTTTAATTCTAAGTGAGATATATTGTAACAGGAATAAGTGCATCTTTATGACATAATAATAATAATAATAATAATAATAATAATAATAATAATAATAATAATAATAATATGACTGTGAACACGAGAATGGTGTAGTAATAACCCTGGGGGGCTGAAACCTGATCTGAGAGCATTGCCCCCCCTCACCGCCCGCTCCTCCCCCAGGGATCGAGACTTTCACAGGCAAGTACTTCCACAGCCGGGACTACAAGAGTCCCGAGGAGTTCAGAGGGAAGAGCGTGGTGGTGATCGGCATCGGCAACTCTGGAGGGGACATCGCTGTGGAGCTGAGCCACGTGACCGACAAGGTGAGCCCCCACACCACCACGACACCCCGCAGCTCTGAGAGACGCTGCTCCCTGTCCCTCCCTCTCTCTCTCTCTCTCGTATCCTGGCCCTTTCATCCATTCAACCTCATGGTGTTTTTGGCAGTCAGTCTCATCAGAGCAGGCCGGGCCGGTCCAGGGCTCGGCAGCAGCACTGAGGAACAACACACACCACAGTTACACTTCACAGCTCAGCAGACACTGACAGACATACTTACATCAACTGGATATGAATGGTTGTATTTTGTTGTAAAGTGTTTTCTCTCTGTAACACTTTCTCTCTCTCTCTCTCCCTCTTCCTGTTGTCTTCCACCATTCCTTCTCCCTGTTATCCTCTCTACCTCTCCACCTCCCCTGCTTCCCTCGGCCCCTTTCTCTGTCTGGCTCTGTCTCCTCATATTTCCGCCTCCTCTCCTCTCCCTCTTCCTCCCCTTCACCCTATCGGTCCCTCTCCCTCTCTCTGCCTGCAGCTGTTCCTCAGTACCCGGCGGGGGGCGTGGATTCTGAACCGCGTGGGCGCGGGAGGCGTCCCAGGAGACATGCAGTTTGGCCGTGTGGCCAGGACGCTGCAGGGTGTGCTGCCCCTGGGCTTCTACAGCAGCCTGGGCGAGAAGCACCTCAACAGCAGGTTTAACCACAAGCTGTACTCCCTGCAGCCCAAGCACAGGTGAGCCAGAGCACACACATGCACACACACACACATGCACACGCACACGCACACGCACACACGCACACGCATGCCCTCTCATTCCCCCCCAGGCTGTTCAGTCAGCACCCCACAGTGAACGACGAGCTGCCGAACCGGATCCTGTCGGGCCGGGTGCAGGTGAGGCCCAACGTGCGGGAGTTCCGGGGGGGGGCGGTGGTGTTCGAGGACGGCAGCGTGGAGGAGGGGGTGCACGCCGTCGTCTTCGCCACGGGGTACCGCTTCTCCTTCCCCTTCCTGTCCGACTCGGTGCTGCCCGTGCAGGACAACCGGGCGACCCTGTAC
This sequence comes from Amia ocellicauda, assembly GCF_036373705.1. NCBI lineage: Eukaryota > Metazoa > Chordata > Actinopteri > Amiiformes > Amiidae > Amia > Amia ocellicauda. The sequence continues at coordinate 26,417,874 of NC_089868.1, read as the reverse complement.
AAGCACGTGTTCCCGCCCGCGCTGCAGCGCCACACGCTGGCCGTGGTGGGCCTGGTCCAGCCGCTCGGAGCCATCATGCCCATCGCAGAGATGCAGGCGCGCTGGGCCACCCGCGTCTTCCAAGGTACGGCCTCGCTGCCACCGCCACACCATGCTCTTGACAAAGTCTTGCTGTACGTTCTCCCCCCGTCCTGCGTTTGTCCTGTTAATGTCTGGTCTGTCGGGCCGAGCTGCTTAATTACCAAACTGTCTTGTAGTCGTTCAGATGTGGCTGTTTTTTAAAGAAACGCTACAGTTACACACAGCAGGCGCAGCTGCACTACGCCATCTTTACAGGCGCCTCTCCATGCAGACTGACACAAGAGACCGGTACAGGGCTCAGAGGTGTGGGGGCGAGGGGCAGACGCTCGGCCTCCATTAGCTCTTCATGCAGTTCCCATGTTTGACCACAAGACGCCATAATAAATCTGCTGCTGCAGTGCGGTGCCGAGATCTCCTGCCCCAAACTGTGCAAGAGCTGGGTAGAAAAACAGTGATTTTAACTCTGAATACTTCTGACACTGGGGTGGGAGGGCCTGTCAGTCGGGGGGTGTGGTCTCCCAGCCCTGGGCGTGTCACTGTCCTGTCTACCTGCTGACACACAGCACCTGTGTCTGATTGACAGGGCTAAACAAGCTGCCCCCCCTGGATGCCATGCTGAAGGACATTGTGAAGAAGAGAGAAAACATGGCCAAGAGGTGAAACCCTTCCCCTGTCATGTCTGTGCATCTCTGTACATGTCACACCCCCCCTCATGGCTAGGGCCTATATGTGTATGAGTGTGTACATGAGTGTATTTAACTGTGTTTGTGCATAGTTAAGTGTGTGAATATGTGAGGTGTGTGTGTCGGTGTTGTATCTGTCCTGTCTTTGCTGTATTCTGTGTTCTGGCTCTGCAGGTACGTCTCCTCCCAGAGACACACCATCCAGGTGGACTACATGCCCTACATGGACGAGCTGGCGGAGCAGTTTGGGGTGCGCCCCAGTGTGCTGGCGCTGCTGCTGCGGGACCCTCGTCTGGGGCTGAGGGTGCTCCTGGACCCCTGCACCCCGTACCAGTACCGGCTCTGCGGGCCGGGGAAGTGGGCCGGCGCTCGCCACGCCATCCTCACGCAGTGGGAGCGAGTGGCCCAGCCAATGAGGACGCGGCCGGTCCCGGACCTGCCACGCCCCTCCGGCCTGCCCCTGCTGCTCCATGTGTCGGTGGCCGGCCTGCTGCTCTGTGCCGCTGTGCTCTACACTCGCCAGCACCCCCCCGCCTTCCTGCAGGACCCCCCCGCCTGCCTGCAGCAGCCCCTCACGTTTCTGCAGAGCCTGTGGCTGCGTTTCGCTCCACAGTGACCAGCGCTGACTGCCAGTGGCAGCACCTCTCACCCCTGACCACCATCACAACATCCACAGTCTATACAGTTTATACAGAGTTTTAACCATCAGAACTGCATATGAAAGTCTTGTCTGTGACGTGATATAGAGTCTGTAACCTGGCTGTCTGTGGAAGGATCATACTTTGTGAAGAAGACAAAGATTAAATACTTACCTAATGGTGTGCAGTGCATGTGTTGTGTTTCTGGAGTGTGTGTGTAGTGTGTGCAATGTGCATGTAGTGTGTGTGTGTAGTGTGTATGCAGTGTGCGAAGGGCGCTATACTAAATACATGGATTGACTGATTGCTGCATCAGGGACACAGAGATCAGACACTGCACCGTCTCAGCTCTCTCGAAATCTCAATAAAACGGTTGTTCCCTCATCCTGAAATACAATTACTCTCACTCTTATTACACATCACAATAAATGCAATTCAGTAATGCACTTGTACAGACAGTGAAGCTAAATACTGTATACATTACAGCAATCATGCAAAATACTTGTTTTATTCTATATTTGCCACGCTGCTGACTTGGTTTTTATTCAGTTTATTTTAATTGTGTATTTATTTAGTTAAAGCACCTTAGACTTGGAAATGTTACTGTAACCTTTCACAGTTCTGTCTAGAAAACAAATGGCCTTGAACCAATAACCCCTGAGAGAGTCTGATCAAAACCACGACGTGAAGATGAAGTGATGTCTCCGCTCGACGCAACAGCAGCAGCTACAGTCCAGACGCTCTCGCCGCTGATTGGCTGCCAGGGAGGAACAGGAACGGCGGTGGTGACGTCACAGGCGGCGAGGGGAGGAGCCGCTTTCTGTCCCGCTGCCGCCGTCCCGACGCGATGACGTCAGGCGCTCGTCCATTGGCGCTCTGCCATCTTTGATTGTGCGACAGGCCGCGGCGAGCGGGGCCTCACTGAGCGGAACCGCCGCGTCTCCAGACCCGACCCGACCCCGGACACAGCAGCGCCACGGACCGGCACGGCAGCGGCACCGACACCGCGCACCGGAGCGACGCAGGCGGCCAGCCAGGGACAGCGAGACAGGCAGCACAGGGCCCCGCAGCAGCTCGCTATTGTGCTCCGCCCGGCCGCGCCGAGAGCGAGAGCGGACCCGTACGAGACGCCCGGACCGGCCAGAGCGGCGGAGGAGAGCGAAGGGACCGGCGGAGACAGGTTGGCTGCGAGGGGGCAGGGATGGGGCGCGGGCGGGCCTGGGGGGCGAGGGGGCCCCGGTGATGGAGCGAGGACGGGGGGAGAGCAGGAGGGGTGCAGCTCTTGGGCCGGGGAGGAAGGGGAGGGCGGTCGGTATCCCCCAGCGGAACCGCAGGCGCCCGTCGGGATCTGTATAGAGACCCACATGCACGGCCGGGCGGTACCGATCCATAGGGGGTTCGTATCTGTCCGCGCTGGGCTGTGCTGACGCGTACCGGCCGGGGCGAGACCAGAGCCGGGGACTCTCCCAGGCGACCGGCCCGCCGCAGGGGCTGATGGACGGGGGCCCTGCCTGCCAGGCTACACACGAGGGGCTGTGACCCTGCATGGCCGGGCCCTGAGTGCGCTGGCGGTCCAGGGCTCCCGGTGCTCGACTGGAGCCGCCGGGTTTGGCACCGCTCTGGTCTGGGAACCGGGGCCGTGTTGTGTGTGACTGACAGGCCGGCCTCCAGTGGGAGCCCCTGGTTTGTGTGGCTGAACTACTCCATGTCCCGCAGCGAGAGCAGCGTCGCGGCTGCAGCCGGAGAGATGGGTGTGAGTCACAGGGGACCCGGCAGCCGGGCCTCCGCGTCAGTCGCTCCTTTGTGTGGCGGCTGCGGTGTGAGCTCAGACACTTCCCGGGACCGGGGGGGCTCCACTCACAGCCGCTCTTTGCTTTCGGTTTTCTGTCTTCTTTCTTCCTTTCACTCCGTATGAGCGCATTGTTGGCTGCTGTTGTTCCCCGGGAGGGATAGAGAGAGAGAGAGTGCTGTCCAGTCCTGCCCTGAGGAGAGGCACGCAGGCCAGGCAGGGGAGCACTGCTGTGAGTCTTCAAAACGTTTTTAATTAAATGCAGTATAAAGAGATGCTAGTCTTGCGGTGGGAGGGACAGACCAGGCCGTCCTCATATGTTGCCCTGCTTGCTGGGCTTAGTGATTGGATAAGGTCTGCTAAGACATAGTAGTAATAATCATAACCCCTACTCTCCACTCACTCTCTCACTGGACAGGTCAGTTTCCATCCAGGCGGGCCCGTTATGGCGAGAACCGTTTATAAACTGGCGGTGGCTGTGAGGGAGGAGACCCGTTCACAGAGAGCAATGTGCAGATTCCCTAATTATTCCTCTTGAAGACACCCCTCCCCTCCCTACATGTGCACTGAGAGAGGGAGGCTCGAGCCCCCAGGCTGTGACACGCCTGCAGGGAGTCCCCTCCGACGCGCAGTGACGTCGCCTTGCTCCCACTTCCCAGGTGTGCACAGTGGACACGCCTCCCTGGGTGCCCCGGTGCATTGTGGGAGCAATGGCAGGAAGGAAGCTGTCAGTCGGGGTCTGCCCCTACGCTGCAGGGCTGTCCATTTACGAGCAGATTGGGTTTGCTCTCGGCCTAGAAGCGAGTTCCTGTATTGTTGTGGTGATTGAGACTGGACCCAGACCCGTTGCGCGCGGAGCTCTGCGTTCCCGACACTGGGGGCTCGGCGCTGCTCGTTCAGTGTGCCCCCGTGAGTGAGCTGCGTCTCTGCGCTGACCTCCACGCTCCGCCCCTCTGTGCTCTTGTAATCCCCCCACAGGGGCTGCCGTTGTGCCTGCGTGAAGGGGTAGGGTCAGGGTGAGCGGCAGACTTCCTCGAGCTGCACATCTGGCAGGCAGATGGCTGGTGTGGCTGTGCTGGAGCCACAGTGACTCCTCCCTCATCAGCCGGGCCTCCCCCCGTCCCCTGCGGTCAGCGGGCTGGTCTGGAGCGGCTCGGCTCCGGCCAGACGGTCAGGTGTTCTTGCTGGGGGAGCTGCAGTGAGGTGACTCTTCAGATTCAGGTAGTTGATAGTGTTAGTCTTGCTCCCCAGGTCTAGGCTTTGCTAGTTCAGGCTGGACTGCAGCCCCTCCTCCTGTGCTGCGGAGAGCCGGCTGTACAGTGTCCTTGAGTGACCCCCCCCCCCCCCCCCAGGCTGGCAGTGATGCTGCTGGCTGTCTGGCACAGGCCGGAGGTTTCCACAGCACCGACTCGGCAACAACAGCGACAGCAGGCTGGCACTGAGAGCCATCGAGAGACCTGAGTGGCCCGTCCCCGAGGAGTGTGGCCCCGTTCCTTGTAGGATCCCGTGTGGGGTGAGCGCGGGGCCGATGCGTCTCTGTCGGCGTGCTGTGAATTTTGAAGGGCCCCCCGTGTGGGTCGCAGGGGTCTCCTGCAGCCATGGCAGCCCGACGCGCTTCGCTGGGTTGAATAATTGCCGAATGAAGACGCGGAGGCGGACCTGCACAGTGCCCTGCCGGCCTGCTGATGTGGCTCGATCACAGTGTGGTCTCCCGGCACCACAGTGCTCCCCACACGCACCCTTTATGCCATGTACTCCAGACACGTGTTTTTTATTTTTATTAAAGTTTGTCTACAGCAGGTCTTCTGTCTCTTTGTCTCAGTCTCTCTCTCGTGTCCCTTCAGGAGGCTGGTTCTGAGGGGAGAGGCCGCAGGATCAGACTCAATGAGTTTCCAGCGAAATGTCAGAGAAGTCAGGGCAGAGCACCAAGGCAAAGGATGGCAAGGCCAAGTACGCGACCCTTAGCCTGTTCAACACGTATAAGGGGAAGTCACTGGAGACCCAGAAAACTGCAGGTGAGTTGTGTGTGTGTGTGTGTGGTTGCGTCGTACCCGTGTGCGTGTCGTGTGCTGCAGCTGCGACCGAACGCCCGTGACCGACCCTCTCGTCCCCCCCCCCCCCCCACAGTGGCTGCCAGACATGGGCTCCAGAGTCTCGGCAAAGTTGCGGTCAGCCGGCGCATGCCCCCTCCCGCCAACTTGCCGAGCTTGAAGGCCGAGAACAAGGGCAACGACCCCAACGTCAACATCGTGCCCAAGGACGGCAGCGGCTGGGCCTCGCGGCAGGACCAGCCCGGAGAGGAGCGGTAAGAGTCGCCGCTGTTAGTCAGCCCCCCGGGGGAGAAGTCTGCCGGTCTGTGGGCTCTGTGTGATGTGAAGGCCTTATAATAAAGTTAACCGTTTGTGTCTCTGTGCTCCAGACAACAGGAGACGCCTCCCCCCCAGCCCAAGCCAGGCACCCCCCAGCCCCCGGAGGTTCCTACAGGGGCCAGCCGCTCCTGGGCCAGCAACAGCAACCCCCCTGGCCAAGCCGAAGGTAGGTGTGCCCTAACGAGCGTAGGGCAGCTGGGTTCACACCGCCGGTGTGTAGTAAGGCGCCATTTTCACCGGGGAACCGATGTATCGTGGCCGCTGTGCCGAGGAGGGCCCTGACGCTGCAGTGCTCTGTGTTTCAGGGACGCCCCGGGCCAACAGCCACTTCCAGCAGGAGTTCCCCAGCCTGCAGGCGGCTGGGGAGCCTGACAAGCCCGGCAGTGACAAGGAACAGGAGGAGGAGCCGTACGGACCCGGGCCCAGCCTGAGGCCGCAGAGTGAGTTCTGTCGCCGGCCCGTGACGCCTGCAGGGGTCTCGAAGCCCCTCTCCGGATCGGAGCTCTTGGAATAAAGAAACCAACTTCTGATGGAGACGGTGGATGGGACAGGGATTAGACAGGAGAAGGGGGACGGGGACTGGAGATGGGGACTGGAGATGGGGACTGGAGGGGGACGGGGACGGGGGACTTTAGAAGTATAGTATATAGTATAGAGGAAGCGGGCAGTGATGAGTTTCTGTAGCAGCTCTGCGGTCTGTCCCCCCGGCTCCTCCATTAACCCCTGTCCTGTTCCCTGCAGATGTTGGCAGCTGGCGGGAGGGTGGGGGCCGCAATCTGAACACCGCTCCAGCTTCCTCGGAGATGGACAGCAAGGCGCCGGAGGAGGGGGGCGGCAGCGACACGCCCTCCCCCACGCCCGAAGCCTCCGACCCCCACAAAGCCCCCGGCGAGCCGCGGGACAAGAGGGACCCCCGGGACCGGCCGCCTCTCTGTGCCCCGGCGCCCCCCGCCACCGGCGCCGCCCCCCCCCAGCCCAAACTGAACGGCGGGCAGCAGCCCCCAGCCGGTGTGCCCCCCCAGTTCCACCCGCAGTTCCGGGGCATGATGCCCCCCTACGTGAGTCACTGTTCAGAAATGAATACGTACCGTCTCTGAGAGCAGCTCTGTGCGGGTTTTTCTAAATTCTGTTATCCGGGTTAGCTACAGAGCCAGGTTAACTACAGAGCCGGGTTATCCGGGTTAGCTACAGAGCCAGGTTAACTACAGAGCCGGGTTATCCGGGTTAGCTACAGAGCCAGGTTAACTACAGAGCCGGGTTATCCGGGTTAGCTACAGAGCCAGGTTAACTACAGAGCCGGGTTATCCGGGTTAGCTACAGAGCCAGGTTAACTACAGAGCCGGGTTATCCGGGTTAGCTACAGAGCCAGGTTAACTACAGAGCCGGGTTATCCGGGTTAGCTACAGAGCCAGGTTAACTACAGAGCCGGGTTATCCGGGTTAGCTACAGAGCCGGGTTATCCGGGTTAGCTACAGGGCCAGGTTAACTACAGAGCCGGGTTATCCGGGTTAGCTACAGAGCCAGGTTAACTACAGAGCCGGGTTATCCGGGTTAGCTACAGAGCCAGGTTAACTACAGAGCCGGGTTATCCGGGTTAGCTACAGAGCCAGGTTAACTACAGAGCCGGTTTATCCGGGTTAGCTACAGGGCCGGGTTATCCGGGTTAGCTACAGAGCCAGGTTAACTACAGAGCCGGTTTATCCGGGTTAGCTACAGGGCCGGGTTATCCGGGTTAGCTACAGGGCCGGGTTAGCTACAGAGCCAGGATAACTACAGAGCCGGGTTATCCGGGTTAGCTACAGAGCCAGGTTAACTACAGAGCCGGGTTATCCGGGTTAGCTACAGAGCCAGGTTAACTACAGAGCCGGTTTATCCGGGTTAGCTACAGGGCCGGGTTAACTACAGAGCCGGGTTATCCGGGTTAGCTACAGGGCCGGGTTAACTACAGAGCCGGTTTATCCGGATTAGCTACAGGTTCGGGTTAGCTACAGAGCCAGGATAACTACAGAGCCGGGTTATCCGGGTTAGCTACAGAGCCAGGTTAACTACAGAGCCGGGTTATCCGGGTTAGCTACAGAGCCAGGTTAACTACAGAGCCGGGTTAGCTACAGAGCCAGGTTAACTACAGAGCCGGTTTATCCGGATTAGCTACAGGGCCGGGTTATCCGGGTTAGCTACACAGCCAGGTTAACTACAGAGCCGGGTTAGCTACAGAACTGGTTAAGGTGGCGCTTGCCAACCTGTTACCTGATGATTTTACTCTTTCTGCCTGTTTTCTCTTATTGACACGCACAACCTGCTTTAAACCCCTGACACACTCCCCTTTAAACATCGAACGCAGTTTCACAATCACCCTCCCCTTTAAACATTTAACTCATTGTCATAATCACCCTCACCTGACCTGTGTCTCTGTGGTGCTGCCCCAATTGGGGTCATGACCCCAGGCTTTGGGACGGCTGTGCTGTGGGTTCATCAGATCTCATTCACGGGGACGTCACTCTTCTCTCTCCCCCCACAGATGTTCCATGCGTACCCCCGGATGCCCTACACCCCGATCCAGGGTGGGTACAGATACCCCGTGGCACAGCAGGAAGCGGGCAAGTAAGTGATGTGTCTGGTCTGTGTTCGCTGGGTCCATTTACCCTACCGGGGGGAAAGGCGTTACTGTGAGGTGGGGGTTAGGGACCAAAGTGGCATGAAGTCTCCCCGTAAGAGCGGGTGAGTTGAGCTCAGTAACTAGGAATTGGGAATCTGGTAAAACACCGTGGAACAAACCGGAAGGTGTCAAACGAGTCCCTCGCTAACCCCCCTTTCCCCCGCAGGGCCCCCCGGGCTCCCGGTCGCCCCCCCCAGGGCCACGGGCAGGCCTGGCCACAGGACCCGGACAGGCCGTCCATCATCAGTGCCACGGAGCTGAAGGAGCTTGACAACCTGGACACGGAGGCAGACGAGGGCTGGGCAGGTGAGTGTGTGTGTGTGTGTGTGTGTGTGTGTGATGGGGGGTTGGTCAGCACTGTGTCGACGGGGGGAGCGGCGCTGTGTTGCCTCTCTGACAGTCGTGGTGTCTCCCCAGGAGCCCAGATGGAGGTGGACTACACAGAGAAGCTCAACTTCAGCGATGACGAGGAGAACCAGGCTGGGAAGGAAAAGGGTGACAACTGGTGAGTGTAGTAGTGCAGTAGGGTAGTGTAGTGCTGTAGGAGTAGTGTGGTAGTGACCCAAGCAGTGCAGTGAAGAGTAACCTGTCACACGTCTGATGTCAGAGGCATGCCAGAGACGAGCACTTGCTGTCTCCGCTCCTCAGCAGTCACATGGGCGTCAGTTTGGTTGTTCTGGTGCTGCGGTGCGCCCCTCTAACCCCCCCTGCCCCTTGCCTGTGCAGGGAGTGGATGAGCCAGGTGGAGCGCATGCGGGCGCGCAGCAGCGAGGCCCCCGAGGGCTGGAAGCAGGGGAGCGACCCCAGGGCCCCAAGAGCGCCCTCCCCCGGCGGCAGGGGCCATTACGGCAAGACGGAGCAGCCACTCGACTACCAGGTACGGCGGACGCCGAGACTCGGTCGCTTGGCCAGTGCAGTGCCGGGCCCCTCTTTCTCTCTCGGCCTCCCATCGGGCTAACCTCTCCCTCTCTCCCAGGCTACGGGCCGCATGCTGGCGATGACTGGAGGTCCCCGGCAAGGTAAGCCGACGACCGGCGGGATGGGCGTGCCGCTGACGGCGCCGCCGGGGCCCCCCCTCTCGGAGGAGGAGTCGGAGGCGTGGCGTCAGAAACGGCGGAAGCAGCCGGAGCTGTCGGGGGCAGTGGAGCGGGCGCGGCGGCGCCGGGAGGAGCAGGAGCGCCGCGAGGAGGAGCAGCGGCTGGCCGCCTGCGCCGAGAAGCTCAAGCGGCTCAACGAGAAGATGCGCCCCCCTGAGAAGCAGCCCTCGTCCTCGCCCTCCCCCTCCCCGCAGCCGGACGAGAGGGAGGCCGCGACGACCACCATCACCCCGGTGCCCCCCCCGGCTACGGCCGCCGCCCCCCCCCTGCAGCTGCCCCCTCCCACGCAGCAGCCGCCGCCCCCCCAGGACAGAGGGGAGATCGGCGCCGCGGCCCTTGAGGGGGGGGAGGAGGAGAATAAACAGCAGGCGCCCCCCTCCCAGCCCCAGCCACAGCCCCAGCCCCAGCCCCAGCCACAGCCCCTTCCCCTCGAGAAGTCGGTGCGGGAAGTGGAGCTGGAGGCGCCGGCACCGGAGGAGGGCCAGGCAGACATGGCGCCCAGGAGAGACTGCTTCAGCGCCGAGGAGAGCCGAGGTGAGGGCCGGGCCGGAGAAACCGCGGTTCAAAGCCGGCTCTGTTGGCATTAGGAGTGAACGGAGATCAACAGGGCCACGTCTGAACCTGAAATCTGTTCTGTTTTACAGTCGAGGAGCCCCTGCCCGCCGTGCCACGCCTAGACCCCCCCAGCAGCGAGGACCCCCAACCCCTGACCCCCGAGACCGAGGGTGAGCCGGGTGCCACGCCGCGCCCCCCCCTGACCTCCGGATACTCCAAGCAGTTCCAGAAATCCCTGCCCCCACGCTTCCTGAGACAGCAGGTATGTCCGTTGCTTTCCGGGCACCCCTGCCTGCCGCCCCTCTGCCCGCCTGGCACAGCTGGCACTATACATAACATAATATAACTGTCCCTCTGTGTCCCCTGCTCTCTCTGTCTCCCAGGAGCAGCTCAAACAGCAGCAGTGGCAGCAGCAGCAGCAGGGGGGGGGTCCTGTCTCACCCTCAGGGGCCCCGGTGCCCCCCCCGCAGCACCGCTCGCTGTACCAGCCACTGGGGCCCCCCCACCAGCACCTGGCCGCCATGGGCTTCGACCCACGCTGGCTGATGATGCAGTCCTACATGGACCCGCGAATGATGTCTGGACGGCCCCCCATGGACATGCCCCCCCTGCATCCAGGTATGAGCTCCACACCCCCCACTCTCCTTCCTCTCACGGTCCCTGCGTCCCGTCTGTCTCTCTCCCTCCTTCCCACAATCCTCTCTGTTCGCAGGCAGGATACCCCCAAAGCAGCTGGTGCACCGAGACCCGGCCGAGGGTTCCCCCGCCGATTCATTCGACCACCTGACACGGCCCGTCCGGGACCATGGGCTGCCGGCCGAGGCGCGCCTGGTGTGGGGCTCAGACCCGTACCCACCAGCCGAGCCCCAGCCCGCAGCCACGCCCCCAAAAGGACAGGAGGAGCCCAAGGAGCCGAGGTAGGGGCCCGAGAGGGAGGCAGTGCCAGCGGGGGGTGTTGTGTGTTGTGTTGGTCGGTGGGAATGACCGCCTCTCTGTTCTCTTCCAGGCTGGACTCGGGGCTTGAGCTGGACAGGACTGTGTACCCCCCGGACCCCGGCCTCCTCGAACCCCGCGCCAAGACCGACTTCTTCAGAGATGCCACAGACCCGGGGCCAGGCTTCCACAGCCGGGGGTCTGAGGAGGTGCCAGGGCTGCTGCCAGGCGACAGGGGCCTGGGGCCGGCGACGTTCGAGCCGCAGGAGGCCGGGTTGTCCTGCGGGGAGGAGGCGGAGAGCCCGGGCCCGGCCCCGCAGCAGCGCAGCGTCTCCCAGGAACACGCCCACGTGCCGGAGGAGCCACACTTTGAACAGGCTGGCCCCGTGCCGGGGCTCCTGGAGGCAGTCGAGCGCCCCGAAGACAAGCCCAGGAAAGAGTCCTTCTCCCAGGGCCCCTCCTCCAGCGGCAGCAGCAGGGCCACCCCCCCGGCCGAGGGCCCGCACAAGACAGACAAGCTGCCCGCGCCGCTGGTCCCCAAACCCAAGCCGGAGACGCGCTGGGGCCCCCGCCAGGGCCTGAGCCGCAGGGAGGGGCCGGTGCGGCGCTCGGGGCCAGTGAAGAAGCCGGTGCTGCGGGACATGAAGGAGGAGCGTGAGCAGCGGCGCGAGCGGGAGGAGCGGCAGGAGCGCGGCGCAGACCGTGGCAAGAGCGCCACCAAGCCCCCCCCTGTCGATGGCCTCAAGTCCCCTGGTGAGGGGGGGAGGAGGGAGCCCCCTGCCCCCGAGCCCGTGGACCCACAGAACGCACCCCCAGGGAAGAGCAGGGGGCCCCAGGGGCCAGGGTTACTCACACCCGCCACCAGAGACGACAAGCCCGAGAAGCCGTCGGGAGAGAAGACCCATCCCGAGCCTAAACTGCCCTCCAGGAAGGAGCCCAACCTGCCCCCCCGGGCCTACCGGCGGGATGAGCGGGACCGAGACCGGGACAGAGACCGGGACAGAGACCGGGACAGAGACCGGGACCGAGACAGGGACAACCGAGACAGGGACAACCGAGACAACCGAGACAGGGACAACCGAGACAACCGAGACCGGGACAACCGAGACCGGGACAACCGAGACAACCGAGACAGGGACAACAGAGACAACCGAGACAGGGACAACAGAGACAACCGAGACAGGGATAGGGATAGGGAGAGGGAATGGGCCACTGACTTGAGCTTCCGGGGACGTGGGCGTGGAGAGTACTACTCCCGCGGACGCAGCTACCGTGGCACGTACGGCGGGCGCAGCAGGGGCGGCCGGGGCCGGAGTCGTGGAGATTATCCATACAGGGAGCCACGGTCCCGCGCAGACCTGCCCCTGGCGGCAGGGGCCCCGGGGTTCCGGCGGCGGGAGGAGAGCGAGACGCGCAGCGAGAGCTCGGACTTCGAGGTCATGCCCAAGCGTCGGCGGCGTCGCGGCTCGGACTCGGACTCTGACAGTGAGGGCCGCGCCTCCGCCAGCGACACCGGCGCCTCCGACCGCGAGGGCAGTGCCAAGCCTGGCAGGCCGGTGCGCAGGGAGGGAGTGGGCGCTGCCCGCCGGGGGGCCAAGCCAGCCACGGGAGTGGCTCCATCCTTTGGGCTCCCCGACAAGCTCGGCCCCCGCGACGAGGAGGGCCGGCCCAAACCTGGTTTCCTGGCCAAGGGTGAGCCGGCGCGGCGCGGCAGGGGGGGCATCTTCAACCGGCGTGGGGGCGGTCGTGAGCGCGGCCCCCCACGGCCCGTCCCTCTGCGGCGGGGGGGCCCAAAGGAGAACTCGCAGTGGCCCTCCGAGCCCATGGAGACGTTCCGGCCCGAGGACGCTGACGCTTCCAGGCTGGACGGCCCTCTTCCTGCCGATCGTCGCCCCCCCAAGTTCGACGGCAAGAAGTACGGTGAAGGTGGGGCTGGCAGCCGGGAGCGCCCCAGGAGGCCCCGGCCTGCGCGGCCCCCCCGGCAGGACAAGCCCCCGCGCTTCCGCCGGCTGAAGGAGCGCGAGGCGGCGGTCAAGGCGGGCGAGGCAGCCACGGTGACCGCTGCGGCAGCTCCCGGCCCGGTGGCAGTGCCGTATGTCTCCAAGGTGACAGCGGGGAGCGTCGCACTGGCCGAGGGGGCGGGGGCCAGCGAGGGGGGGGGAGGGGGTCCATCGGAGGCCGGCTCGTCCGGCGCGGCGGCGGCGGGCAGCAAGTCCCCCGACCTGTCCAACCAGAACTCGTCCGACCAGGCCAACGAGGAGTGGGAGACGGCCTCCGAGAGCAGCGACTTCAACGAGCGCCGCGAGCGCCAGGACAGGAAGGGCGTCCCCGAGCCGCTGGTCCCTGCGGCCCCCGGCTCCACCACACCCAGCAAGGGCAGCGCCGAGGCGGGGGTCACGCCCAAGAGGGAAGCGGGGACCGCGTCCAAGAGGAGCTTCTCCAGCCAGCGGCCCGTGGACCGGCAGAACCGCCGCGGCAACGGGCCCAAACCTGGCCGGGGCTATCCAGGAGGCAAGGGCGAGCGCCGGGGCGGCTCCGGGGCCAAGACCGGGCGCAGAGGGTGAGTTTTCCCATCTGTCCTATGTTTCTCTGACCTGCCTGTGCTGACTATGCCTTTCACTAACATGCATGTGCGTGTGTTCTGTTTTCGTGTGCAGTAAGTGTATGCAGTAAGTGTGTGCCTGTGTCTGTGTGCATTATGTGTGGGTCTGTGGCTATCTTCTCTCCATCTCCGTCTGCTCCCTCGCTCCGTCTCGGGATCTCATTAGTCTCCATCCGACCAGCAGTGCAGGTGCCCAGAACCTGGACTTGGCCCACGGGGGCCCGTCCCAGAGACCCGGCAAGGACTCAGCGGCCCGGCGCAGGGAGGAGGCCAAGCAGGCGGCCAAGAAGCCCAAGGAGAAGGCCGACGCGCTGTCCCAGTTCGACCTCAACAACTACGCCAGTCAGTACACCGGGGGGGTCTCTCTGCTGGTCACCTATGGGGTGGGGGGGTAGTTTGTAGTGTGATGTTGGACCGCCTGGCTGTCGGGGGCTGTTCTGGGGGGTGGGCGGTTCAGGGTGGCATGTGGGTGTGGATGGGGGTTAGGGTGTATTCGGAGCAGGGACCGTCACTAACTTGAGTCCCCCCACCCCCCCCAGGCGTGGTGATCATAGACGACCACCCCGAGGTCACGACCCTGGAGGACCCCCAGTCCAGCGCGGCGGACGACGGCTTCACCGAGGTGGTCTCCCGCAAACAGCAGAAGCGGTTGCAGGATGAGGAACGGCGCAAGAAGGAGGAGCTGACCGTACAGGTGAGGCCGGTGGGCTGCGCCACCTCGCTGGGCAGGTTGACGGCCTGGTGGGGCCACACACAGACTGTGCGGACCACTCCCCGTGCGTTCTGGTTCCCTGTGCCGGCGCTGACCTGGTTTGTGTGCTTGCATTGGCAGAACTGGAGTAAGAAGGGCTCCGGGGAGAAGGGCCGGGGCAGCGGCTCCAAGCTGCCCCCACGCTTCGCCAAGAAGCAGCAGCAGCAACAACAACAACAGCAGCAGCAGCAGCAGCAGGGGCCTCCAGCCAGCCAGCCGCTCAGCCAGCCCCCTGCTCAGCCTGTGGCCCCTCCGCAGCCCCTGGAGGGCGCCGTGCCGCTGCCGGTCGGGGAGTTCCCGGGGAAGACGCTGCCGGCCGGGCAGAGCCACAGCGCCCTGGGCACCGAGCTGTGGGAGAGCAAGATGGTCGCCTCCGCCGCGCTGACGGATATCAAGAAACGTGAGTCACGTGGCCCCTGCTGCCGTGTGTCCGGGGGGGGAAACGATCCGTGTAATTAATAACGCCTCCCGTCTCTCCCTGTCTTGCAGTGGGACCCATCAGCCCCCCACAGCCGCCCCCGGTCAGCGCCTGGAACAAGCCGCTCACCTCCTTCTCTGGCAGCGGGGCCCCTGAGGTGAGGCTCCTGCCCCGGTGCTGGGGTACTTACTCTGGTTGTGTTCACACTGCCGGTTGAAATCCAATCTGATGCTTCTGATATGGACTCTGGAGACGTTATTAAACTCTCTCTCCGCTGTCTCTCTGTGTGCGTCTCTCTTTCCCCCTGTCTCAGGGCTCCAAGGCGGGCGTGGAGGGGCCCGGGGAGCTGGGCATGGACAGTATCCAGTTCGGGGCGCCCTCGTCAGCGGGCAGCACGGACAGCGATGGGGTCCCCGCGCTGCTGGAGAAGGACAACAAGCTGCCCGAGCCCAAGGAGCAGCGGCAGAAGCAGCCCCGGGCCGGGCCCATCAAGGCCCAGAAGGTACTGCGGACGGGTGTGACACACTTGGGCCATCCAGACTTGGACTTGAGCACAGAATCTAGATTCTGTGCTCAAGTCGCTGTGGGATGAGTATAAACTCTGCTGATTGGTGGAAGTGTCACATGTTCTCAGGCCTGACAATTACCGACTCTCTCACCCCATCCCCCCCCAGCTGCCGGAGATCGCCCCCCCAGAGACGAAGGAGTACAAGCCCGGACCCATCGGGAAGGAGCGCTCCCTGAAGAACAGGAAGGCGGCGAAGGAGGGCCGCCAGGCCGAGGGCGAGGGGCCCGACAAGGGCGTGGCGGGGGGTGGCAGGGGCCCGGACCCTGGCTCCCCCAGCAAGGACGGCAAGGGAGTGGCGGAGCTCGGGGGGGACATCGAGGGCATGATCACCGTCCCATCGGCGGAGTACAGCGCCGGTTCCAAGGTACCAGGGCTGGGCAGGGTGCAGGGACCGGGGCGGTGCGGGGGCCCGGCCGACAGGCACCGACCCGTGCGCTTGTGTCCCCCTCAGGAGTCGGTGACGGACTACACCGCCCCCTCCTCCTCGCTGGCGGACAGCGTCCCCTCGGGCAGCGGCAAGATGGAAGACAGCCTAGTGCCCAACGTGAGTCCCGCCCCCAGAGCCCCCCACTCGCCCGGGGGGACGACCGCGCCGATCGGTGCTTCACTGCGGTGATGTCCTCTGTCTGTGTTGACTGACCATTTCCTCTCTCTCCTCTCGTTTCTCTTTCTGTCTCTCTCTGTGCCCAGGTGGCGCTGCCCCCCACGCTGCCCCTGCCCCGCAGAGAGGCCCTGCAGCAGACTGCCAGCCTCACCCCCGTCTCCCCAGCCACCGTGGACCTGACCCTCAAGGTATATAGCCGCGCTGGAGCCTGGGTGGGCGTGTCCCTCAATATAAACGGGCGTGCCCCTGTGCCGGGTGGGCGTGCCCCTCTGCCCGCCCTGGTGTCTGAGGCTCATGTTTGTTTCCCCCCCTCAGATGGAGTCGGCGCGCAAGGCCTGGGAGAACTCGCCCAGCGTGGGGGAGAAGAGCTCCCCGGTCAGCTCGTCCGCCGCACCCATCACCAGCGGCGGGGGGGGCGGCAGCGCCTCCTATAGCTCCTTCTCCAGCGCCTCCATGCCCCCCATCCCTGTGGCCTCCATCACCCCCACCACCTCGCTCTCAGGTACCCCCTCCCCCCGTGGAGCGCCGCCTCTCGGTCATGGGACCCCCACACCAGAGAATAATCGCTTCTTCCTTACCCCCCCCCCAGGCTCTGGCACCTACACCACCTCCTCCCTCAGCACCAAGACCACCACCTCAGACCCCCCCAACATCTGCAAGGTGAAGCCGCAGCAGCTGCAGGGCGGGGGCATGTCGGCCGGGGGGCACTTCTCCCAGCTGGGCTGCATCCCGTCCCTCCTGCCCCAGCAGCAGCAGCAGCAGCCACCCCAGGTGTTTGTGTCGCAGTCTGCAGCAGGTGGGTCAGCGCCGGACAGATGGACAGAACATGGAGGGAGAGGGGGAACATGGAGGGAGGGAGATCTTTGTTTTAGTTTAGTTTATAATTCTGTCCCTCCTCAGGTTCTGCAGCCCAGATCCCGGCCTTCTACATGGACGCCAGTCACATGTTCAGCACGCCGCACCCCCGCCTGGCCCCCCCGTCGCTGGCCCAGCAGCAGGGCTTCCAGCCTGGACTCTCGCAGGTACGGCCCCAGAACACCCCCCTCGCCCGCTCTTCTGTGTCCCCCTCTCTTTCTCTCTCGCTCGCTTCATCTCTTTTCGGTGTGTGTCCCTCTCTCTTGCTCACTGTCTTTTCGGTGTGTGTCCCTCTTGCTCTCTCGCTCGGTGTCCCCCCCTCTCTTGCTCACTCTTTTCGGTGTGTCCCCCTCTTGCTCTTGCTCGGTGTGGCTCGCTCTCTTTTCGGTGTGTCCCCCGCTCACTTGTTCTCTTCGTTGTCCCCCTCTCTTGCTCACTTGCTCTTTCTTCGGTGTGCGTCTCCCCCCCCTCTCTCGCTCGTTTTCTCTCTCTTCGGTGAGTCTCCCTCTTGCTCACTCTCTCTCTAGTGTGCGTCTCCCTCCCTCGCTCGCTCGCTCTTTCTTCAGTGTGTCCCCTTCTCTCTTGCTTGCTCGCTCACTCGCTCTTTCTCTCTTCGGTGTGTCCCCCTCGCTCGCTCTGTCTTCTCGGTGTCAGCAGTTTAGTGAGGGAGGGGTCTGTTGTCCAGGATATAGACACTGCTGTTGATGATGATGATGATGATGATGTGCGTGTGTCTGAGCGTGTGCATGTTGAAGACTGTATTTTGACGGCGTTTTGTTATGCCCCAAGCGTGACCATTGACCTGTCCCCTCTCTCTCTCTCCTGTTTGGGACGGTTCTGCTCAGGCCCTGTCTCCATTGTTTGATTTTCCTTTGCAGCCGGCTGCCGTGCAGCAGATCCCCATCCCCATGTACGCCCCCCTGCAGGGGCAGCACCAGCCGCAGCTCGGCCTCGGCTCCGGACCCCCGGTCTCCCAGCCCCAGGACCTGTTCAGCTCCTCCCTGCAGCCCTACAGGTCAGCGTACAGAGCGCCTGGCCGCCGGGTCTGTCCTCTCACTGAGTCACAGGGGATACAGACATGTCTTGTCCTGTTAGAGGTTTTATTTCTAAACACTGAAGCTCGGTTACTGTGAGGGGATGTTAGAATAACAGACTGTGTCTAGTCCGGTCAGCCGGGCAGTGTCCGGATACTGTGGAGAGACAGTTGATGTAAGACGGGGCACGGGGGCAGGTTTAACCGTGTCCGTCGCTGTGCGGTGGTCGGCGTGTGACCCGTGTCCGTCTCCATCCCCAGGTCCCAGCAGGCCTTCATGCAGAGCAGCCTGTCGCAGGCTTCGCCCATGATGCTGTCGGGCACGGCCCTGCACAGCTACCCCGGCGTGCAGCCCCCCGAGCTGGGCAAGCCCCAGTCCGGCCTGGCCTACCAGCAGCCCTCCAGCACGCAGCACATCCCCATCCTGTTCGAACCGCAGCTCAACCAGCCCTCGGGCCTGGGGGGCTCGCAGCTCATCGACACGCACCTCCTGCAGGTGAGGCCGGGGTCGGGGGCAGGGTGGTCCAGGCCAGGGGGAGCATTCGGACTCTAAAGGCCCGGCTCAGAGGTTCTTCCTTTCTTTATGCTGCCCCGGGGCAGTGCGCGGCGCTTGGGAGAGAGGGGTCTGTACATATGGTCTCCGGTAGGGGCTCTGTGTGTCCGGACTCTGACCGGCGTGTTGTGGTTTGTGTGGCAGGCGCGGCAGGGGCTCAGCCAGGCCAGCAGCCTGTACTCGGGGCAGCAGCCGGGCCAGACCAGCTACTACAGCAGCACCCAGTCTCCCAGCTCGGCCCTGCAGCAGGTCAGCGTGCCGCCCCACACGCACTCGGCGCAGAGCACCTACTACAGCGCCCGGCAGTTCCCCAGCGCCGCCCCCGTGCAGCAGGTGAACACATGTGCCTCCACTCGCACCCTCACAAACCCACATCTGTAAAATACCATGCACACAGACACACACACCTGTGCTTTACATGTGCTGAAACACGCGCACACACACACCTGTGCTTTACATGTGCTGAAACACGCGCACACACACACCTGTGCTTTACATGTGCTGAAACACGCGCACACTCACACACACCTGTGCATTACATGTGCTGAAACACACACACGTGCACACACACCTGTCCTTTACATGTGCTGAAACACGCGCACGTGCACACACACCTGTCCTTTACATGTGCTGAAACACGCGCACACACATACACACCTGTGCTTTACATGTGCTGAAACACGCACACTGAGTGCCTTGTCTCCTCTCCGCCCCAGGTGACCGTGCCCCTCCCGGGCTCCCAGCTCTCCCTGCCCAACTTCGGCTCCACGGGGGGGCACCAGCCGCTCATCGCGCTGCCCCAGTCTCTGCCCACGCCCCCCCAGGCCCAGGGCTCCGGCATGAGCCGCCAGCCGCCCATCAGCCAGGCCTACCGCAGCCTGGTGGGCCAGAGCGGCCACGGCATGATGCCGCCCCCCAGCAAGGTCAGACCCCCGCCTTGTGTGTTCGATTAGAAACCAGCTGTATTGGCAATACAGGGTCACACGCTAGAACAGCACTGTATAGATCATGTACGAATTGAATATGTATTAATAATCATGAATAATATACATGAGTGGATCATACGTAGTCATTCAAACACACTTTTAAATCTCTCCTCCCTCAGATGTGTGATGAAATGAAGCTGTTTGGCAGTGGGATGGATGTGAAGCCGGGGACCCCCCCAGTGAGTGCGCGCAGCACCACCCCCACCTCCAGCCCCTTCAGGTAAACCTGCGCTCCCTGCCCAAGTGCCACGCCCCCCCCCCCCCCCGCCTGACGCACTGACTGACGCGGCCCCCCGCCCCGCTCTGACCCTGTTCTGCTCCTCAGGGCCAGCTCCACCAGCCCCAGCAGCCAGTCCAGTAAGATGAACAGCATCGTGTACCAGAAGCCGTACCAGCCGGGCTCGTCAGGGGTGCGCATCCCCCCGCACTTCCCCCCGCAGTACTCCCCTCAGGTGGGCGTCTCTGCGGCCTCGCTCCTCGGCCCCTGTGGCCCCGCTCTTGCCCGTGAGGGCCCCTTTGCTGCACCACTTCCTCACACCCCCCCCTCCTCCTCCTCTGCAGATGCTGTCTCAGCCCAGCCTCGTGTCCCCGCTGGTCCGTTCCCCCCACAGCAGCTCCTTCCCCGGGGGGGTGCAGCTCGGTGCCGGACTGATGCCCCACCCGCGGCCCCAGCACATGCCCCGGGGCCCCCCACCGCTGGCCCCCCGCGGAGTGCAGGCCGCCATGAAGGCAGAGCAGGATCTCAAGGTGAGACGGGGGGAGGAAGGGAGAGAGGGGGAAGGAGGCAGAGGGGGACAGAGTGAGAACTCTCCGTTTATCCACTTTATTAACCCCCTTATTGACGCCCCTCCCCCCAGGCGAAGCAGCGGGCCGAGGTGCTCCAGTCGACCCACAAGTTCTTCTCCGAGCAGCAGCAGCAGCAGCTGAAGCCGCCGACGAGCAAGACCCCGCGGGGCGGCGAGGGCGGGGGGGGAAAGGCGATGGGCGAGGGTGGGGCCCCCACACCTCAGGGCGGCCCCCCCGACGCAGACAAGGGCCCCCCCCAGGCCCCCTCGCTTGCCAAGCCCGTGCGGACCGGCCCCATCAAGCCCCAGTCCATCAAGCCTGAGGAGACCAAATAGCGGCCGGCCGCCCGTCCGCCCGTCTCTCTCTCCGGACGGGCGAGCCGCGCCGGACTGGCGGAGCACCGGACTGTCACTCACTAACTCACTCACTCGCTCGCTCACTCACGGCCGCTCTCACCCTCTCACTCGCTCGGCCACTCACTGACGCCGCGGCCCCGTCGGGTCCGAGGGGGAGGGAGCGGCACGGTCTCCTAGGAGTGTGGAGTTTCTCCCTCCCTGTGCCGGGGGGGTCACGATGTCACAGTGATGTCATAGTGATGTCACCGCGGCTGTAGGACAAAGATAAGGTTTGAAATTCGCTGCTGAGATTTGCTTTATTATTATTGTGTATCATTTTGTTTTCCAAGTAGAATCGATTATCCATTAAAGGGGGGGCAGTTTTGTTTTTTGTGGATCTTTTTTTTAATTACGAAAATAAAAACTAATCTTAACTGGGGAGAAATCACAATAAAAGGTCTTTTTTTAGGATGCCAAAGCCTCTCTGGGTTTTCAGTTCCCCCCGTGACGAGTTGCACGTGAAACGGTTATTAGACGGCTGCCTGACAGTGGTGGGGGGGGGGTTGGCACTGCACCACAGAACGGTTCAGCCGGAACCAGGAATCGTCTGTCGGACCCGGCGCTTCTCGTGGTGCCCGGAGCGGTGGGGGTCCGGCGGGAGACTGCCGGGGGCTCGGAGACGGGGAGGGAGAGTGAGAGCCGGCGTGCGTCCGGTCCGCACCCCCGTCCTCCCCGTCTCTGAGCGCCGGGCCGCAGGACAGAGGTCTCACGATCGCTGCTAAAGGCCAGCAGAACCCCCCCCCCTCCGTCCCCGTGACATGCTCTCTCTCTCTCTCTCTCTCTCTGCTTTCTGTCCCGCGGTTTTATTTTTATACATTTCCTCCGTTCGCTCCTCTTCCTGTCTCTCCGGCAGATCTTCTCATCACAGCCTTCTCTCGTGACTGGGCTGGCGGTCAGCGTCGCTGCAGGGGTCCGGCGGGAGTGCTGGGGGCACGGCAGGGCAGCGTGCGGCCCCCCGGCAGCCCTCTCGGACCAGGGGGGGGTGGGAGATGATTCCTGGTGTGGATTTTGTTTCACTTGTACAGGAGTTAATTGCTGTATTAAATATGTACGGTCTTATTTACATTCTCTTGGTTTTGGTTACAGAAACTAATAAAATAATATGCTGTAAAAAATAATAGTGTAGCCAAGTGTTTATTCCTCGGGGGCGTGTGCGGGGGGCCGGTGCTGCAGAACCGGGCCTGGGTCTCGTTCTGCTGTGCAGAGTCGGAGAAGCGAAGTCTCGGTAAGTCTTTAATTCATGCCAGGCTCCTAACTCGTCTAATGCACCTGCTTTCAGCCCCGTCGGTCATCCTCTGCTCTGGAACCGGGGCCGGGTCAGCTGGAGACCCAGCAGCGCCAGGGGCCAGACCAGGCAGCAGACGCCCCGAGTCCAGCAGGCCCGGGGCTGGAGGGATCACCTCAATCAGGACATGGCCACTGGTCAGACCGGTCCCCTTACTGTGCAGTATCTCTATCCACCCCCCCCATCCGTCTCCGCCAGTCCTCCGCTGGCCGGCTGAGGCGCTCAGAGGCGGGACGGGACGGGACGGGACCCTCCGCTCCGCTCTTGTGCAGAACAACTGCAGATGTTGGCGAGTTCTGTGAAAGTTTCCAGATTCCTGGGCAGTTGGATCCATCTGATTGAATCGGTTCCTCTGATTCAGTGAATGGGAAGGTTTGTTCATTTGATTCACTGAAACAAAGACTCGACAGACTCAGACCTGAAATGCTGCCTGTGGGGGGGGGCTCTCGGTCCTGGTCCTGGCGGAGCCCCTGCCCTGCTGGAACCGAGTTCTCAATTGAGCCCTTAATTGAAGTAAATTGATGACATTTGAATCTTTAAATTGTATAACTGATAGTTTGTTCCTTATAGTGTTATACTTAAATGTCCTACTGTTTAAAATAAAGGCTCTGATTAGAAATTACTCCAATTAAGGACTCAATTAAGTAATTGAACTCGGTTGCAACAAAACCCAACGGCAACAGTGTTCGGCCAGGCCCAGGGTGCGAACCACTGCTCTAGGGCCAGGTCTAGCCGCGTCGGTGTTTGGCAGTAGGGAGTTATTTTAGGGAATTTAATAAAGCAAGGAGTACCTGCAGAAGTGTGTATATATATATATATATATAATATTTATTTAATCTTCAACAGAGCATCTCATACATATTAAATTGTAATGGGCAGGGAGAAAAATAAAAGCACAAGTTCTGATAAGGCAGTTAATATGGCAAAAATAAAACATGGTTCGCCCCTTTAATCGTGCTGTGGTTTCAGTGAAGCCACGCCCCTCTGCCTGTGGGGGGCGTGGTCAAGTGATTGACAGAACTTCTCAGCCCTGTCACTCACGCATGGTAAAGAAAACTGACCGACACTAACGAACATCATAGAAAAATAATTCATCTCGAGCTCAGCGCTTCCTCTGGGTGCGGACGGTCCTACTGTGCGACAGCTAATGTTGCTGTGAAGCAATCGCCTAACTCCGCATGCAGACTGTGTGTGTGTGTGTGTGTCAGTCGCCTGTTGGGAGCATTAACAGTGGTGTGTGGGTGTGTGTCAAAGTGCATCACTGCATGTCGGTGTCAATGGGAGCGTGTCTGTATCAGTGTGTGTATCTATGTGTATCAGTTTTAGAGTCTGTGTAGTAGTTTTAGAGTGTGTGTGTGTGTGTGTGTCAAAGTGCATCACTGCATGTCAGTGTCAATCTGAGCGTGTCTGTGTATCAGTGTGCGTGTTGTGTGTGCGTGCCATGCCCGTCTCAGTCCCCCTCCAGGCGCAGGTTGTAGCTGACCATGTGGAAGTTGTCCCAGGCGTACAGCTTCCTGGTGCGGGGGTTGTAGTCCACCATGCTGTTGTACCGGTAGCGGTTGCGGAAGGGCACGGCCAGCTCCTTGGCCGTCCCCGAGGCGGTGCTGAAGCTGTGTGTGACCGCCGTGTCCGGGGCGCTGTAGCTGGCCACCGTGTAGAGCGTGCCGCAGATCACGAAGGCGTTGGCCACAGACTGCTTACGGATGTTGGTCTCCCAGCTCCTCTTCACCTGGGGGTGCAGAGAGGGAGGAGAGAGGGAAAGAGGAAGAAGAGGTGTAACCCAAGACTGCTGAACACTACACAGTGGCCCCTGACCTCTGAACTCTAACCTTGACCCTGAGGGAGAGAGAGACGCACCCTCCCTCTCTCCAGTCTCACCTCCAGGGTGTCGGGGTCGAGCAGCGAGAGCACGATGGCGCCGCGGGCCTTGCTAGTGCTGTAGATGGCCCAGAGCCCGGTCTCATCCACCGCCAGGTCAATGTCGGTGTAGCCGCCCCAGGAGTAGGGGTACTGGCCGTGGAAGCCGGCGTGGGGCAGCTCCCGGCGCGCCGCCACGCTCTCGGTGGCCAGGCTGTAGCGCAGCAGGGTGCGGCTGCGGCGGCGCTGGTAGTAGAGCGAGCCGCGGTACAGCACCGCCCCGGTGCTCTCCATGGGCTCGGGCAGCAGCAGCACTTTGGTGGGGAAGCCGCGGGCCAGCTGGGTCTCGTCCTCGTAGCCGAACAGCTGGCGCACCTCGCTGCCCACCGTGTCCACGCGCCACACCATCTCAGCGCTGTAGGGCGCCGCCGGCTCAGGGTCCTGCATCCACACGCCGTACTTGCCTGCGATGCTGTCGGCCTTGCGGTGCGTCCGCGGCTCGCCCACCCACACCAGCTCACCGCAGCCTGGGAGAGAGAGAGGAAGAGAGGGGGAGAGGTCAGCGCTGCAGGAACAATCCCTCAGGTCAGGCCTCTTACTTTCCTTACTTTTCCGTGTCAGAACACTGGTCTGTTAAGTGTATAGCATAGTGTGGTGTGAGTGCAGTGTAGTGTGTGGTATTGTGTAGTGCAGTGCAGTTCACACACACTACACCGGCAGTGTCAGGTGGGGCTGCAGGGGACGCTGTTGTCGCCCTACCTTTGCTGCCGGCGAATGAGTCAGGACTGGGCGGCACCCCCTGCTGGACGAACCGGGACGCCGGCATCTCCGTCACCTCCGCCTTCAGCTCCTGGTACCCAAACTGCCAGGCAGGATCTGATAGAGGGAGGGAGGGAGAGGAAGAGAGGGAGTGTTTTTATAGTTTTGGCAACGCTTCTTGTCTTGCCAGTAAAAACCTGTTAACTTGAAAGTGTGACAGACAGAGAGAGACACACAGGAAGTCAATGTCATTCACAGAGACACACACACAGTCACACAGACACACACACACACACACACACACACACACAGACACACACACAGTCACACAGTCACACAGACACACACACACACACACACACACAGTCACACACACACACACACACACACACACACACACAGACACACACACAGTCACACACAATCACATTCGCTGACCCTACAGTACAGGGCAATAGTGTTGAACTCTAACGATGCACACCCACTCCAATAATAATAAAAACACATTTAAATATATATATATATATATATAATAGTTATCGCCCCTCCCCTCGCTGGCCGCCCCCCTGCTGACGGGCAGGAATGCTCTGGAGGAAATTAATACAGTGGGGGGGTTAAACTCAATCATTTTCCCAGCTGCCCTGGAGCCTGCAGGACTGCCCCCTGGGTGCGGTGAGCCATTCCTGCCACCAGGTGGCACTGCAGCCCCGACACACCGACACAGGCCGGGTGAGCGCACCTGCAGCTCCGTGTCCCTCTCTCTCTCTCCCTCTCCCTCCCCCTCTCTCTCTGTCTCTCCCTCCCTCTCTCAGTCTGTGCCAGGGGCTGGTAACCATCAGCACTAACTGTCAGCAGCTGTTTGACGAACACCTTGTAATTGAGGCAATTATTTGAGTCATTGTGCATCATTATAAGTTTCTTTCTCTCTCTCTCTCTCTCTCTCTCCCTCTTAATTTTCAATCCAGTTCAGTTTGCTTCATTGGCATGACAGCAGTACACTGATTTTGCCAAAGCATTACAGAGATTATAACAGACTGTTTCAATGACTCTCTCTCTCTCCGTGTTGACTGGGCTCCAGCCCGGGGGCAGCTGGCCGCGGTCCGGTCCTGTCCTGGCAGCATCTTCAGCGCTCTGTGATGAACGACCGGGGAGAGTCTGAGCGAGGTCAGACTGGAAATGCATTCGGATGCGATCGGATTTGGCGGGGGGGGGTTTGGGGTGGATCTCTCCTCTCGTGGGCTAGGCCCAGCGGTCTGCACTCAATGGCCAGGACAGGGCATGGCAAGCTGGGAACCGGCCGTTGGACCAGGAGAGGAGACGCGCAGAAGGAGTTGCTGGTGAGAGGCTGACCTGAAGGACTCAGCGCTGGATTCCTGTTGTCCCCTGTGCTGTCGGAGCGTGTTGAGTGTTAAGAACGTGCCGACCAGCGTTCTGTAGCGTTGAACACAACTAACAGGATCACGAGCTGCCAGTCAGTGTGTCAGTCAGTCAGTGTGTCTGTCCTTGTCTCTGGGAGTCTCCTGTCTCTCAAAACTCTTCCTCTCCCATCCTCTCTCTCTCCCACTCCTATCCTACACCACACTCTGAAACTGTATCTGTCCCAGCGTTTTCCAACCCTCTCATCCTCCCTCCCTCTCTCCCTTTCCGTCTTCTTTGCCCCCATCCTCACAACTGCCCTGTGATGATACCCCCCCTCAATTCAATTAATAAATCTTTACTGGCATGCGTGTTGCCACAGCGGTGGGAGGCACTGAAGACACACCTGTAGAGACATTTCTCTCTCTCTCTCTCTCTCTTTCCGCACTCACCACTGGGGGGTCTCTGGTGGCTGTCCTGCAGGTTGGAGGACGCGGGTCCACACTGCCTCGCCCGCAGCCTCTCATTCTCCCGGCGCAGGGTGTCCACTGACCTCTGCAGCTCCTGTGCCTGTCTGTCCAGCTGCTCCTTGTCTCTCTGCAGCTCTGTCTTCTCCTTCAGGGCCTGGCTGTACGCCGCCTGCAGCCCCCCGCCCTCCTCCGCAGCGCCCCCCACCAGGCGGCCCACCAGCGCCTCCAGCAGGCCGAGTCGGGCGGTCAGCCCCTCGATCTGGGGGTCTGGCCCAGCAGGCGGGCAGGTGTCCTCAGCAGGGCTGGGCACGGTGAAGGTGTAGTGGCAGCGGGCGTTGCGGTCATTGGCCCTCCTCAGCGTGGCCCCGCCCTGCGCCAGCGCCCCCCCCCACAGCAGGCAGGACAGACAGATGGCCACCGGCCCCCACATCTCCACAGATCACACCCCCGTGTGTCCTCGTCAGATCTCTGTATCCTGTCCCTCGTGGCTCTGTGAGAAGAGTTTGACCTCTTCTCTGCTCGTGTGTGTGTACAGCAATGTGAGCTCAGTTCTGTGCCTGGCCTGCGCTGCCTGCTCCTGATTCTCTCTTCCTCTCCGTCTCTGTCCCGGTGTCTCTGGGTTTGTGACTGTCCTTCCCACACAACCTGTCTATGGTCTCACTCTGTCTCACTCTCTCTGCGCTGTACGAGACAGTTATCTCTGAGGTTTACCTCTTCTCTCTCTGTCTGTCTGTCTGTCTGTCTCTGTCTCTGTCTCTCTCTCTCTCTCTCTCTCTCTGTGTTGCGCTCTTGTGTCTCTTAAGGTTCCCAGTCAGTCTGAGCTCTGGCAGGCAGCATTGGGGCTATTTATACAGTCAGGGAGGGAGAGGAGGAGGGAGAGTGGGAAGGAGGGAAGGAGGGAAGGAGGGAGGGAGGGATGCTGTGTTTTGGGATTACCCCACCGAAAGAACATTCCAGAGCGGTGTTTGGGAGCTCTTAAAGGGACAGGGGTGTGAATGTGTGTCAATAACTTGTCACGTGTCACACGTGTGTGAACATGTCCCCTAGGACCAGTCTTCAGCTCCTGTCCTGGTGTGGAATGCAGGGGGGTAATTACATTGATTCAGTTAATTGGCTAATTCATTTATTGAGTCCTTTGTAATCAGTTAATTGATCCTAATTGTTTGCTCAACAGCACTGACAGTAATTCCCCTGGTGTGACGCAGGAGTTTCAGGAAGTGTGTGAAGGAGCGGGGAAATGCCCCCAGCAGGGGGGGATTCCAGGGTGGAGGCACTGGGTAGAGTGGTGGAGGAGAGGAGAGAGAGGGCTGACGCTCAGTCTGTCTGTCCACAGGCGCTCCAGCTCCCGGGTGTGTGGCAAAGGCAGGGGTTCAGGTCTCAGACTCCCTTGTATTAATAGCACAGCCGGGGCTCAGCATTCCTCTGGGGGGGCGGGGGGTTTCACTGCCCCCTGGGTGCAGAGCAGCTCCCCACTGCCCCCCTGTGGAGCGCGTGTGTCTGTGTGAGGGTCCTCGTCTCCCCGTCTCCTCTGCCCCCCCGGTATCTGCTCTCACTCCCTCAGTGCAGACTGTGTCTCTTATTAATATTCTATTATTGTTTACTTCTTGTGTGTCTGTTTGGATCTGTCTCTGTGTGTCTGTGAGTCTGTGTCCTGTATGTGAGTGTGTGTGTGCGTGTGCGTGTCTGTGTCCTGTCTCTGTCCTTGCCTGTTGGCTGTTCCTGTACTAACCACAGTTTCCTGTTTCCTATCTCTGCCGCTCGCTGCCCTGGCCTGCAGCCCGAGCCCGGCCTCGTGGTTTGGCAACTGGGCACCAGCGCTCTGTACTGATCAGAGGGCCAGCCGTGACTCACCTGCACAGGTACTCTCTCTCTCACACACACACACGCGCACACGCACACACAATCAGACACTCTCTCTCTCACACACACATACACGCGCACACGCACACACAATCAGACACTCTCTCTCTCACACACACACACACACTCTCTCTCTCACACACTCGGGCACACGCACACACGCACACACAATCAGACACTCTCTCTCTCACACACACGGGCACACGCAATCAGACTCTCACTCTCTCACACACACGGGCACACGCAATCAGACTCTCACTCTCTCACACACACGGGCACACGCAATCAGACTCTCTCTCTCTCACACACACGGGCACACGCACACACAATCAGACACTCTCACACGCACACACAATCAGACACTCTCACACGCACACACAATCAGACACTCTTTCTCTCACACACACACACACACACACACACAGACTCTCTCACACACATGGGCACACGCAATCAGATACTCTCTCTCACACACACGGGCACACGCAATAATCAGACACTCTCTCTCTCTCACACACACACAATCAGACTCTCTCTCACACACACACGCACACACAATCAGACTCTCTCTCTCTCTCACACACACACACCCACACACGCTGACACTTGTCTCTGGCTGCAGACACACATCCCTGTCGCGCTCGTGAGGAACACAGAGCACAGAGGGAGGGCGGGGGGGTGTTGGGTAACAATAACAGCACCGGTCCCTCCCGGGGGCATGAGCTCATGTTTACACATTCCCACGCAGTGAGGAACACCGTGCCACACCGCGCCGCCCTCCCCCCACACGCCCCATTACTGTTATGACTGTTATGACTGCGCTCTCTGCCCCTCTGGCCCGGCTGCCACCGTCCGTCACGCAGGGCCGTCTGCAGAACTGGACTCTCCGTGGTGCCAGCTGGGACTGTTACTCACTTCGGTTCTGCAGGATCACTTTACTGTTACTGGCAGAACCCACAGTTCCTTCAGCTGCAGGGCGGCCCGGCTGCACCAAAAAACCGAGCCGAGGAACACGCATACAGAGAATAACAATAATGATGAACAAGTAAAAATGCATGTAGATCATTATCATCGACCCATTTCATTTGCTTTTATTTGTTTTAGTCTCTCAGAACCACAGTTTCTACGGCGAGACAGAGGGCTCGGCGCTGATCCACAGCGGGGGCCTGACAC